>NC_142009.1:280715505-280768005 GCF_049901735.1 Notechis scutatus | reverse complement strand
TAAGCAAAGTATATTGACTGACACTGCTGTGTGCTTTCTTGTGTTACTCTTACCAATGGTTTCATGATGTGTTTCAGTTATAAAATCTTTTGTCAAAAGCAAGAAGCCAAGAAGAAAAAGAAAATGTCATCGAATTAGATTAATACCTCCAAGTAAAAAGCTTGTCTTTTCTGAAAAACTGAAATATTCACCTGCAGTGTGTTAGCAACTTTGGGCAGCACAAACTGCAGCATGGATTTGCATTGAAAACCAACAGTTCCACCAAGTGCTCTCCCTCTGAATGGAAAAATAACATCATAGCAATAGTCTTTGCAGCATACTTATAACTTTGACATGCATCAAGAAAATGACACACAATGTTAGTTCAGATTCATGCCTTTACAAGTCTCATCACCATTCCCTCATCACTAAGCACCATCATTTGGGTTTTATTTTATTAATTTATTTTATTTTTCCTGTCTGTTGGTGTCACTGAAGCAGATCTTCCTGATCATAACAGTTTGGTTAGATTTTGGATTCAATGGCCTGAAAGCAAATATCAACTTGATAACTATAAACAATATAATAACAGACAAGTAACTAGTCAGAGTATAAGGGGGAACAGTTATAATGTTTAAAGGGACAAAGCTAAGTAAAGATAGTTTGCTATACTTGCCACTGCAAGATAATAGACCAAAATATAATGTCAATCTGATTGACTTGATTTCTTTGAGGCCTGGATTGTTCAGAATATGAACCATTTCTAATGAACAGAATACAGCAAGAAAATCTATTTGATTATAGAACCATCTTTTTCTGGAGAAGTTTTGCTTGCAAAAACTATATTGTACAATTCTGGCAAATGTTTTACAACAACTGAGAACTCTATGTCTGACCACATGGGAATCCATGAAAACATGACTCATTCTCTTACACACTTAATGCAAGACGATTGTTTAATGACCATTTCCATATTACCTGCACCTACATTATTTTGGTCATGTAGATAGGCACATTTCCATATTACCTGCATCTATTCCTTAACACGCATGAGGTTTATAATTACAATCATAAGGGAGAAAAAACTGGGCCATTGGAACCAGTAAAATCCTAATGCTATTGGTAAGTTATTCTTTATTATTTTATTGTGATGGGATTACTCCGACTTCTATAGAATGCTAATTTCATCTGTAAAACCATGATCATTTTAATTAATAAAGAAATCATTCTATTGACAAATATCTGGAATAAATCTATAACTTTTAGAGAAGTTGTATTTTAACCTACTGTTATATAATAAACAGTTTCAGTTCTGTACATAATTCACATGGCAATAGAATCAGCTAGCAGACTCTGTTTCATATTAAATTTGCTGCTTTTATATGGGACAGATCATTCTTACTATATGAATAAAGATTCAAAGGGGCAGACTACTTTGAATTGTCTTCTCATCTTTGGAATAGAAGCTTGTTTGTTTCCTAAAACACCATTTTGCAAATGAATCCATGGTGGTGATGGCATACAATAAATATAAATAAAGACATCATATTGTTATATGATATAAAAATCATACAAAAATAATACAAGAACAATAATTCAGAAAATTATCAAATACAAATTATCTCCAGCTAACAATGTAGGAAAGGCTTTGAATATGTGGTATGCTTATAAGGTTGGATGGAACTTTTTGCCGAGAAACCTATAAGATTTAAATTGTTGTTGTTGTTGTTGCTGTTGTTGTGTTATTATTATTATTATTATTATTCACAAAAAACAACAGTGTACACAGCAAACGAGATAACTATGCTGGGTTTTGTATCACAAATCACTAGTCGAACACTTCCCAACCATTTAGGAACTGCGTGATGTATCAGCAGATTATAAGAGCAGATCCCAGTAAGGTGGCCTTCTGCAGCTGACCAATGGTGATCTTGTCAGCACCAATTGTTTTCAAGTGCTTGCCAGGTCTTTAGGCACAGCACCCAGTGTGCCGAGTACCACTGAAACCAGTTGCACTGATTTATGCCAGAGTCTATTATTATTATTATTATTATTATTATTATTATTATTATTATTATTATTATTATTATTATTATTATTATTATTATTATTATTATTGTTATTGTTATTGTTATATTGTTGATATTGTTGATATTGTTGATATTGTTATCTGTGTTGCCCATCTCACTGTCAAGTGACTCTAGCTATGCCTATAAGTCAAGTCACTTTTATCAACACAAAATTGTTCTTTCTCATTGATATGAGAAAGCAGAGGCAGAACCCTTTACTGCTACAGATTGATAGATGCAGTTTTTGTTCCCATTTGGTTCTGTATGTAGTTCATGTCCATAAAAAAAATTAGCAGTAAGACTAGGTTTTTGTCCCTCACATCAACCTATATGTCAGGGACAAAAGCCTAGGAGGACACAATCTTAGGCTGAAATGGCACAACCCACTTCAAAGCTTACCCATGTAGGAAGTACAGACTTTAATGTCCTGTCATTGGGAAACACGATGTGTTTGGGCTACTCGAGCTCTTGTGAAACATACATCCAAACCATAAAAAGGAGCAGTTGCAGCAGTTCCAAGAAATCTCCACATCCATTTGCACTAAATGGCCTCAATGGCTGTCTAAAAGAATGCAAATGACCAGCTACTAGCATGGAATATAAATCCTTCAATTCCCCACCACCCAGTCAGAGTTGAAGAAGCTTCTTGGATGAGAAGCAAAATGTCTTCAAAGAAAAAAAAGAAAGTCTAGTTGTCTCTTGAAAAAGCACCTCTGGGACGAGCTGGTGCTTTCCATACCCACTGCCCCAATAGACCACCTCCTAATGTTTAAACATGCTGTTAATTACATTGTTACAAGGCTATGAATTTGTTATCAGATGAAGAAAGCCTCTCTTGCCATTCTTCCAGCATCCTTTTAAATGAATGGCCCAAGGCCAAAACTAGCCTATGAGCAAGAAAATACTGGGACGATAAAACAATGTGTAATAAAACAAATAGTAATCTAAAATCACAACTACTGAAAGAGATGGATTACCAGTATCACTAATGATGTCTCTTATTATATACATACTCTATATCACTGGTTGCAGAGAAATGTCACCCCCAAACCATCCCCCAAAGCAATTAATCCATGCTGTGCAGGAACACAAGGCTGCGCCGCCCACACGACCCACGGGAACACAAGGCTTGTGTCGCTTGCATTGTGAACAACATGAGGCAGTGAGGGGAGGGGGAAAAGAGCAGAGGGGAGAACTTGCCCTACATGCCCCATGTGCCCCGGCTGGCCACCGGGCTGCTTCTTTCTGCTTCTTTCTTCTTCTGCTTTTGGCTGTACGCAAGGAAAGCAGCAAAAGTCTTTCTCTCCCCCAAACTCCACCACAGATGAGTCTTTGGGACCCTGCAAAGCATCCTGTCCAAGAGGCTGTGCCAGCAAAGACTCAATTCCGGTGGAGTTTGGGGGAAAGAAAGAAAGACTTCTGCTGCTTCTGCTGCTTTCCTTGCATGAAGCCAAAAGTCTTTCTCTCTCTCTCTCTCCCCCTCCCTGAGAATGGAGCAGGAGACGGTATCCTGCGATCTCAAATAAAGAATGATTGATTGGTAGGAAAACAGGGTGGGGAATTTTCCTACAGACTTTTTTGGGATTTTCCCAGGGTCTTTGCTGCTTTCCGCAGAGACTCTGAGAAAACGTCAGCAAGCCACTGTCAGTCAAAATTCATTTTAGTGGTCCGCGGGATTTAAAAGTATGAGTATGGTGGTCCTTGAGGTCCAAAAGGTTGGCAATCCCTGCTCTATATGCTGTTGCATATAACATTGCTATTTTATAAGTAATAGCAGGATGACTGTCTCCAAGTACAAGATGCACAGAAATTCACCTGGGTAGCTTCAAATGTTTGCTAACAGAGCATAATAAGTTTTCTGCATAGATTTCCCTCCAAAATGGCAGTATAGCACTATGCCCAATCTTTTTAATGACATCTGTGGAACAAAGGGCAGTGCTGCTGTTGAAGGGGTTCTGTTAAAACTGCCTTCCAGCACAGCAGGCAGAAAGATTACGTTTATATCAGCAGAAGGTCCAAGATACAACATGGCTTTTAGGTAGCTACAAGCTCTGATTAACTTCCAATGCTTTACAAGAAGAAGTTCAACTTATGTTACCATTTGGGGTCCAGGACTTGATAACTCATCTGCTTATCCTAAATAAGTGCACTACTAACCCAAATCAAATTTATCAGAAATAGGGGAACCAGTCCCATTGGCAGTAAACTTGTCACCATGTGGGGAGATGGACGGCAAACAAATTTAATAAATACTTCAAAGACTGCTAGCAAAACACAAACCCCCAACTTGCATGAGTCAACCTCAAGGGACAAGACAGGATAGAAGCACCCCTTCAGAACTGGAACAGTTTTGGTGGGAAGGAATAGTTGAGATTATGGTCTTAAATGATCCTTGATTTATGACTACAATTGTGATTGTAACTTCTCTCGCTAAGCAAGGCATTCATAAAATGAATCACATCCAATTTTACCATCTGTTTCGCAGTTGTTAGATGAATCAAGTGATCCTTAAATGAATTCAGCTTTTCCCATTGACTTTGTTGGAAAGTGGCTGGGAAACTTGCAGGTGGCAATCACACGACCCCGGTATGCTGCAACCATTGAAAAAACATGCTGGTTGGCAAGTGCCAGAGTTTTGATCACGTGGCCATGGGAAATGCTTCAATCATCATAAGTACAGGGATCAATCTTAAGTTCAGGGACTGGACTTTCTTCATAACTGCAAACAGTTTCTAAACGAATAATTTGAGACTACCGGTAGTTTGTGGGAGAAATTGCTTTTCAAATTGAAAAACTTTAAAGTAGTTGCAGTCATTTTGTTTAGACTATCTACTATTGACCTCACCCCTTTCCTAAGAGGTCTGTAGGGGGCGTGCATAAGCACACCAACGTGCCTACAGTCCCTGTCCTATTGTTTCTTTTTATTTTTCTTATATGTATCCATTTCATGTATTCCTAACTATGTTTATACTTATACCTATTATCTTGTAAGCGATTGACAAATCAAAATAAATAAATAAAATTTTTCTCTGTGCTGTCCACACTTTAGAAAATGGCTTGGATGTCTTAGGCAATGATGTTATATTTAAAACTTTAAACTTGGGTTAATGCATCACCCTAGATGTTCCAATTATTTGCTCTACAATTTTAGTCTTTTGAGCAATTCTCTGGAAAAATCACAACTATCTGGCTTAATGTACAATTACATTAAGATATTAATAAATTGCAATTCTAATTCACTTTCTGGTTCATTATATAAATAGTACTTTCTGCATATAAGTACATTATAAATAGTCTACGTTTGTAAGGAGCTTACTAATGATCAGGGACAGGTAATTTATCTTTGGTGAAAGCCTACATTTATCTCACAAGAGGTTTTTGTCTCTGTTTACCTAATTCAGTTAAACTGTCCAGGACCTCTGTTCACTTAGAGTAGTTTACACATGTACACTACTACATTGTATGTACTGTTTATTCACACTGATACTATTCATGTGGCCACCAGAGGGGGCAATGCATTCAACAGTGTATAGGGAGCATTGGACAGCTCACACTGCAATGTTACCACCCTCCTGTATTTTCCAAAAAAGGTAAAATGGCTTTTCTAAAACTTCCTAATATTAATTTGCTAAAAGGTTATGTTTTAAACATATTCCTCTACAGCTTCTGAAATCCACACAGTTACAGCTTAAGTGGTTCAGAGGGTATATATCTACACATACATCTGACTACAGGTCTCTCCACCTGTCTGCACTGCAAAATGTTGGGACATTCACAAGTACTGAAATTAATAACTGCACCAAATCTAGTTCCCAGATATGGAAACGATATAGCTGCCAAGATCCAGGATGGGATATTGGGGATGTGTGCATGTGTGTATCTGCTTGGAATCAAAATCCATTTGGATATATGTATGCACCATAATTCCTATGTAACAGAGTTTACTTTCTAGGTTCATAGGGTAAATTATTTAAGTTAACCACAAAGATCCCATGATAAATATATTTAAGAAAGTATGAGTTTGCCTAGAGTCCATTTTCAGAATGCATAGCAGTGCTATTGTGGGAATGAGTTGGGAAAAGGTATATGTGCTTAATTGTGTGTGTGTGTGTGTGTGTGTGTGTGTGTGTGTGTGTGTGTGTGTGTGTATGTATCTATGTATGTATGTATGTATGTATGTGTTTAATAGTATATGGAATAGAGTTCTATTTAATTAAAACATATGGCAGTATTGATTGTTTATTTCTAATTGCACTGTATTTTAAAAGTTCCATCCTTAATCGGAATTACTAAATAAAAAATCTTGTGCACTATTATTTGACAATAAGTTAGGAATTGTTGAACTGGAAGATATTCTCCATTTTTGGAATTGATTTAAGAACAATTTGCTTTTTGGCAGTTCTATTGCAATTAGACTTAATGGATTATGTCCAGTATCAGAATCTGGAAGAATATTGATTTCTTACTATGCTAAACTCACCAAAATATAACAACATCATGCAGTAATAAATGATACATGTAACGGGGGGAAAGTATACTGTTTATATTTTGCTTTGTTGCTCTAAGATAGAAAATAATTTTACTTGGTATCTTATCCCTCATGTACTGCTTATGTGAATAAGGACACAAACAACAGGTATATAAGAAGGACACATGATATTACTGGCTTTTAAGTCTTGCATCCATTACATCTCTAGCATCCAATCTTATTGCCAGCTGACTTTGGCTAAATCATAGAAGCTGAAACTTAAAAGGACATTTCTTGTTAAATTTATATTCTAAATTTATATTTGGAGACAGTTTGATCTAACAGTTATGGCACCAGCCTAAAAACCAGGAGATTGTAAGTACCAATCCCTCTTTAGGTATAAAAGCTGGCTTGGGAACTTTGGGCCTGTCGTGTTATCTCAGCCCAATTCATAGAGTTGTTCTCAGAGGTGATATTCAGCAGGTTCTGACCAGTTCTGGAGAACCGGTAGCAGAAATTTTGAGTAGTTTAGAGAACCGGCAAATATTACCTCTGACTGGAGATTTTACAGTATCTTTCCCCTGCCACACCCACCAAGCCATGCCCACAGAACCTGTAGTAAAAAAAATTGAATCCCACCACTGGTTGTTGTGTAGAAAATAGGAGGAGGAGGGAATGCTATTTATGTTCCCCTCTTTCCATTACCTATAAAAATAATAAAGGCAGGATACAACAAATAAATATTCCTCCAGACAATTGCTATCAAACTTGAATGGAAGAATTATATAGTCTTGGCCTTTGACCTGAGTATAAAGGCCAATTAACACTTCTGGAGGTGAAATCAATGATTAAGCAACCAATTCAAATGTATCACTGATGTTCCTGATTTTTTTAAAGAAATAAGTTGGCAAAATTCTCAAAAATGTACACAGTGATATAAAAATGTCTGGACCTAATAAACGCAAGAAACATCTTTAATTTTATTTGGTATACTTTTTTTAACATTATGCACATATTAAAAAGTAATTGTAAAGTTATAAATGAAAAGATGAATTTAAATTCCCTCTTTAAATTCTATCTTACCCTACCCAATTCAGTGTCTATTTTTTACTCATGATATTATAGACATAGCAATAGCACATAGACTTAGTGTATATATTGCTCTATAGTGCTGAACAGCACTCTTTGAGTGGTTTACAATAGTATTAGTATTTAGACTTATATACCGCTTCACAGTGCTTTACATTCCTTTCTAAGCGGTTACAGAGTCACCATATTGCCCCCAACAATTTGGGTCCTTATTTTACTAACCTTAGAAGAATGGAAAGCTGAGTCAACCTTGAGCCAGTCCAAATTAAACTCCTGACAGTGGGCAGAGTCAGCCTGCAATATGCATTCTAACCACTGTACCACCAGGACTCCTAATGCAAACTGCTCTAATTTCTGAAGTCAGGAAAGCTGAAATGGGTGTTTGGTACAAACAATGAAAATAGGTTGAATTCATCATTGAAGGAATAATATAATTGCTTTCCAAATAGTATATATATGTACAGTACTTCATAAATAAGTTCATTTTTAAGGATATTAAGTATCTTGCTTGCTTTTGAAAATAACATCAGTGTTTCTGAAGACAGGGATATATTTTAAATGCTTTAAAAAGTAGGAATGTTCATAGATATCTAATTCTTACTGTTAACTCACATTCCTCTTTTACTTCACTAGAAACATTCACTGTTTTCTCTTACCCAGGAAGATAAAGTTACTTACCATTTCACAGTAAGGCCATATTGCTTATACTGGGTAAATATGATACTTCTGAAGATCCTTCTTTGAAGGACATTATGATATTAAGGCAGTGACAAAATTTTATTTTAAAGTCTGTAGAGACCATATTACTGTGTCAAGGCAATAACAAAATTATGCCAATGTAAGCCTATAGAGACCACTTTCTATGTCGAGAAAGTGGAAAAATAGTGTTATGGGAAATGATGGAGGACACATTGCAAAGTTAAATTATGATGCCAAAACCTTGTCATATCATCCAGTTCTGGCTTCTAGATAATAGTGAAAGACAATGAAAAATGACAACTGAGCAAATAGGGTCAAATCACCAACTTGTATAAACTGAAGCTTTAAATTTTCTTCTTTATATTTTCTTCTTCTTCTATATAGTACAAACGATGTAATTAGCATTTTATCTTTGATAAATCTTAACACATCTGTGACTCCTTAGCAATAATTTACTAATCACATCTGAAATTGCAATCATACTTGGTTCTTGATACTCAATTTGATACACTATATGTGTATTCAGAAACAGGGTGTTCAAAAAGGAACTCTTGGAATGCAGTTTCTGAACTCAACAATTTGAAGCTTTTAAAAATTGCTTTTTAGCTGAAGGGTCAAAGAATACTTGAGTTAAGATTTGTTACAAGCCTTCAAAGCAACAGATTCGTTACCAACTTTATTCAATGAGCACTGCTGTCTACAGTTTAAGTAAAGTTCTAAAACACCACAGCACGAGTCTTCCATAACTATTCCCTTCTTTGAAATATGTGAATATATTCAAAATTATATTCTTAGAAATTGATAATTGGTAAAGCATGTTACATATATTTAAGAAAGATGCAGTGTGCCTAGTTAGTCACAGACTATGTCGGTCATGTATTTTTCTTCGTTGAAACAGAGAAAACAGTTGTAGTTCAGAGTTTTCTTGTACTAGCAGCAACCACAACACTAGGTACTCCTATTATATCTATCATGATTGAAGAGTAATACACAATTGCAAGCTGCATTCACATATGACACGTAGCAATGTTTTGTTTAAGTACAGTTTCTTGAATAAGCCACCATCCACCTTGTGCATCTATCACACCAGAGCATAAATCATATTTTACAAGCGACAGTAAGATAGTACATGCCCTACAAGAAGATAAAAAACCAAGCAATCTTTTTGCATTCCAGTGCAATGTCTGATTTCAATAATTACTGCCATACAAAATCATCCTTTGACGAATGAGATCTGGCTACCAGCTTTGAAGTTTCTAAGAGCAGAAAAAAAAAAGATCAGTTACTGAAACTGTCCTTCCATTGGAAAGGTATCCTTCATAATTTCTTCAGTGCCATGCAATTTTTTTTTCCTTGCAACATTACAATCAGAAACAAACAGAAACATCTTTATATGAAATATTCAGACAATAAGAGACCTCACATCTATGAAAATAGCTGTAAGAAATGTAGATGTGTAGAAAGATGTAGAAATTTTCTTTTTAAAGAATAAAGACCTCTTATAAATCTTGCACACTGTTGTGACGAAATTCTTTTAAAAGCATAGTGCATGAAAAGGACTGCACAAACTGCTTTAGATATTTAATTATGTACATATTCATTACCTACATTACTTTCTCACAATGACTACTGTAGCTACAAAATTATAGGTTCATACATTAAACTATTTTTAGCACAGTGAAGGAGAACAGGCTTAACATTAAGCTTATAATCTGACTAGTTGTTCACTGTTAAACTTACCATATTTTAAAAATTAACAAAGACAGTTTTGAAGGGGAAATAATACATGGTCTGAAACCCAATCTGAAACGTTCCCTGGCATGAAAGTATTTTCTTTTATCTCCTTCCTCTTATATTTATTTTCTCCTCTTCTTTTCCCCTGTATCATCAGGATCTATGCTGGAAAGTTGAGGACCATCTGACACAGATTTTGAGGATATTTGGAAATTAACAGAGGGGTGATAGTTATACCTTCTGGTTCCTCTGACAAAAGGAATTGCATCAGCAGATGTATACCATTGTCACCAAGAGAAATAATTTTCTCCTTTACCAAAACAGTAACTTACGGTGAATATTGGAATGATACCTTTTTTAAAAAAATATAGTGTGTATCCAGTTTATCTTTTATAACATAAGCTTTTTAATGCTGTTTTCCCATCTCTGGATAAACAGGACTGCAAAAATGCAAGTGTTGAGATGATGTGGGAATAGGTAAAATAAATCATTTTCCAATAAGAATCCCTCTCTAATTTGATTGTTTAGCATAGAAAATCCTGATACTGGATTCGTCAGAAGGGGGTGCACATTTTAGAAATTTGGATAGATGCGGTTCTCATAGTAAGCAAGATGATGATGTTTTTAATTTGCCTTTTAAATATATGTATTTATTTGTAAAATTTATTGGCCACTCATCTTATCCAAGACTAACTCCAGGCATCTTACAATCATAAATGTAATCATATATATAAAAATCAAAGTGATAATATACCTAATATTCCTTTATCTTCCTATCTTTCCCACAACTCCTCTGTGAGGTGGGTTGGGCTGACAGAAAATGATTAACCCAAAGACACTGGATTACATGCCTAAGGGAGGAGGCCTAGAACTCACACTTTTTTATTTTCTAGGTCAGCACCTTTACCACTACACCTCTCTCTTATCTGTGTCTCTCCAGGTCTCATATCTAATCTCTGCCTCTATTAGTCTTTGGACAAATATAATGGTATCTCAACTCCAACCATCATTTTGCATTTCAGATCTGCCATGACTTTAATTATAAAATATTATGCAATTGAGTGTTCCAGATAATGTTCTTTGTATATTAAGCCAAAGTGGCCAGCAGACAACAAAGAGAAAAAATGACTTGGTCATAGTTCACATAAAAAGTTAGAGAGGAAGATTCTACCAAATCCTATGGAAAGGCAGTGCTGCAGCTCCTCCATCCAGAAACTGGTGGTCCAGTCACTTTCTCACCTTGAGTTTCAAAATAAGCAAGGAACAGAGAAATCTATTTCTCATAATTCAGGGAGCAAAGTGCAAGTTTGAAAAGGGGGTTCACTTCAGTCTTTTTTGTACATTCCTTTTAACAATCAATAAGATTTCATAATGCTAAAATTGTCCATTCCAAACAACAGAGGGGATTTGAAGGAAACAAATGAAATGGGAAAACAAAGGCTATTTGTTTGATCTATTTAATTTTCATATAATTTACACCACTCAATATTGTTCTGTTAAGCAATGTGGGGGCCTTTGTCTTCCACTCAGAAGGTTGACAGTTCAATCCTAGATAGCGGCAGATGTTTCTCTCTTACAGCACAAAGAAAAAATACCTGCTGCAAACTCCACATAGGCATCAGGAAGGGCATCCAGCCAGCAAATGCTCAGCTCCATCTAGTTGCCCTGACTCTTCCCCAAATTAAGGGACTACAGAGTCATAAAAAAATGAGTTTTTTAATATTATGCTGTAAATTTGGGCTATAATTTAAGCCAAAGTGTAACATTAACATTAACATTAACAGATCATTTTAAAAGAGATATAACTAAAGCTATATCTTTAGAGGAAGATAGAAATTAGAGGAAATCAGAAATTGTCATAAATATACTTCAAAAAGAATAAATTGTACAAACCACTTATGTGATATTGCAGAATAAACAGAAACTATTAAGATGAATACTCCCCTTCCATCTTTTCCTCTGGCATGGCCATAGGGAGAATGGAAGTATCCAATCCCATTTGAAATTAATTCATCTGAATGAGAATAGATTCCAATCAGTTTTATGGTATATGTGAGCTAAGTTGAATGATTTATTATTTTGGCTTGTTATAGGAAAGCACAGCTAAACCATATTGGCCAACTTGGATGAAACAATAATCAACAGTTTAAAATGAAAGCAGTTCCTTCTTCTCTTTCTCATCATGAACCTTTAGGATGAATAAAAAAATGAAACAGGTACAATCAATCTAAACTACAATGCAATATTATATTTAAACCAGATTACTAGCTATCTAAATGTAAAAAGATGATAGATGATAGATAGATAGATAGATAGATAGATAGATAGATAGATAGATAGATAGATAGATAGATGATAGATGGATATGGAAAGATATAAATATATATATAGAGAGAGACATAGAGATAGCGGGAGAGAGAAGGATGGATGGATGGATTGAAAGATGGAGAGAGAGGTAGGGAGAGAGAGGGAAGAGAGAGGGAGAGAGGGAGAGAGAAAAATCTCTCAAGGATCTGTTCTGAAAGCTACTGAGGCCCTACTTGCCTTTTGCACTTACTGTCCCCTCCTCCCACTTTTATGCTTGAAGGAACAAAGAATACATTGACAGTGTTGAACAAATCAGCTAATTATATTATTTTGATACTTTGATTATTTCATCAGGAAGAACATAGCAATGAAATAGAGTTTCAGCCCTATTACATCAATACATGCTCAATTCATAGGAAGTTTCATTGAACTGAGTGCGCTTTACTTTTGAGCAGATATGAATAAGAATAATCTATAATTAGAATTTTAAAAGGAGAAGGAAATCAGAGTTGCGAGATAGGATGGCTTTATTTTCAGGCATGGAAAGTTTAACTGAATTTTTAAAAAAGGTTTATACCTTTGAATTAAATTCATTTACTATAATGTCTGAAGATAATGGCAGTTCTAGTCCAAAACATTTGGAAGACATCATTGGAAAAGATTGCTTTAAACATTTAATCAGTGATAATCCACTTTAAAGGAAGAGAGAACAGATTTGGGAAAAGAAGCAACAACCAGACAGAATCATTAATTTCTTTTAGGTGTTGAAGACTATTGGTTTAAAATTCCCCCCAAATCTGTCAAGGAGTTCATTGAAAAAACAGATACAGTTGAAATAACTTTTTTTCTATCTGCAGAAGTGATAATGAAGCCCTTGAGACATTTCCCTTTCACTTGGTAGACAAGACATAACCAAGTCTCTAGAGGTTGCTTGAAAATCACCATGGTATGCATTTGGAGAGATTGATGACATGGGCAATAAGAATGATAACCCTTTTATATTAACTATTTGGGTTTTGTAAGTTTCACCTATTTCTCTCTTACTCTGTAAAATCACCCTGACCTTGTTCTCCCCGTCTGTCCTTGAGTATCAATTGAGTAATTCCTTTCTTCTTTAACATTAATAATACTTGACACTGAGGTTGGCCACCTTAGATTGTAAGGCTTCTATGTTGCATTCTAGTATTGATGGAAAATTGAAATTTGAAAAATATAACTAGAAACACACACACAAACACATATCTTTGCATGTCTTTAAAATCTATATGTTAGATTTTATATGTCCTCTATACATTGTAAATAAACAAAATGCTATCTTAGTTCATTAAAAGAGCTTTGGCTACCTCTTGTAATTGCCTGAGACAAAATTCTATGAATGTGAACAGATAGAGGCATGCATTCATTAAAATTTAGATTTGCATATACATATATTTTTATTTTTCTCACCATCTGTTGAAAATCTAGAAACTCATCAGTATTGACAATTAGCACACATAAACAGTTTTTAAAAATGGTGCTTAGTTTCACTCACTTGCCTCCCTCTCCTTGTTTTCCAATGTGGATTTTGTTTTCAAAATGTCATTAAGTCAATTGCTTATATAAGCCTCTGCATTACATATATTCTCTCTGAATTTCTACTTGTTATTTCTAAGGTTGGATGAATCCATAAAATTCATTTTATTCAGATGCTCATTTTTCCAATATTAAATGTGTTCTGTGCCACTCTCTTTAATTTGCATTTTTTTTAAAAAAAGAAATCTGTATGAAAACAAATTCACATTTTATAAACATTTTTCTGAATATGAACATGTTTGCATATAGGGTCATCATAAGGAATTTCCCCATCATTTATTAATTTATTCTTTTTTTAAATTTACTACTCAGTGGGTTACAATCTCAACAATATATTGTCCAAAGTATAAATAATTTTTCATAAGAATATATTACTATTAGAAGATGCAATACAACCTTACAGATCCTGCATGTTTTGAATGGTTTTGAGTTCCAAAATGCATTGCATTTTTCTAAAACTGCAGTGCAATTTATTTTACTCACCATTAGCACCAGCCTATAAAACTGTTCATTTCTAGTATCAGAAAATCCTTCTTTCCTTTTTTCCTTTCTTCCTGCCCCCCTCCCTTGTTCTCAAAGTGGAAAGGAAAGAATATTTTCCCCTGGTGCTTGTCCCTGCCTGCCTGCCTCCTAAGTATGGTTGTATCTGAACAAGTACCTGCACAAGTATCTAATATCTGCACAAACCTGGAATTCCACCCGCTAGGTGTTTCATCTCCCCATCCTCCTGTTAATACCTGAACAAGACTTTGGATGCTCTTGAATGCTGCAGAATCTCAGTCTTTGGCTCACTGTATTTGTTTTCCTTTTAAATTGATTTTTGCCCTCCACAGTCTGTTTTGTACTCTATTTTTTTTCTGCTATTTTTTGTTGTTGGTCCTGACTTATAAAGTGACCTATTTGTCATGAGAACTCTGCTTTAGAACTCTCTCTCAAAATGTTGAAGGCCAACATAAGCAACAAAACAGTGGGTTATATATTGCACAGCAAGCGGATGTAGATATTGTGAGCAGAACAATTAAACTCTGAGTAACTCCATCATGATGGAAGAAGTTTCTAATCAAAAGCCATGCAAGGCAGATGTATGCCCTAATATACCTCCAAATACCATGCATTTGAAGCTATCCAGGCAGGAGAAAACAGGAAAACAGGCAAGATAAATTTGTGAATGTGTCTACTCACCCTTTTGTCGATCTGTCCAGTCATGTGTATACCTTTATGATCTTATTTCCTTAGATTAATTAGATACTTGATGTGAGTTTAAACTATTCGTTTACCAAGACTGTACATATTTCTTTAAAATGAATATGATATCTGTTTAAAATCTTAGAAATTGCAGCCCAATGAATATAACATTGTCACCAGCTCTGTGTTTACCACCTTCATTATTTGCCTTCATTAATAAAACTGTGTTCCTAGTTGTAGCAATCTACTTCATTTCATGATACAGTGGTTAAAGGAACTTGAGGCATAAATGGAAAGCTCTTTGTGTCCAGAGCTCAGCTGCCTTAAGATGCTCTCAGTAATTTGAAAGCCTCTGATCTAGTAGGTTTTGCCAGAGGAAAACATTACAAGCCCATTTAAACACAATGTTCTAAAAATTAAGTCAGTATAATTTTCTACTTTCACTATGAGAATATCATTAAAGAATATCTAAGGACTAAATTTATTCCAATAATCATTACAATGATGAAAAAAAAATCCTTTGCTTCAATAATTGATTTATGCTTCATTTAAATGTACAGAGTAATTCCAACTTCATTCCTTATTAGCTCTAATGACAAATTTTAAAATAGCATGAGTCTGAAGTAAAGATGAAAATTCATCCAAAAGTTATTATATTTAAATGGATTTAATATTTAATATTTGAAATCATTTGATGCAAATAGCCATCATGAATCATGGCAAATATACTAAAATGTAATTAAATGTTCTTCTTGGTCCATAGCAAGTTTTCCCATGAACAGGATTTTCTACCTTCCTTTTTTTCTTCTCAGATCTCCTCTGGGTTTATGGTTAACATTTCAAAATAGTTCAAAAGGCATTTCTTTTTCACAAACTGCATCTACTCTCATTAAAATATTATACATTGTTTTCTCTTGAAAGTTAACCCTGGAATATAATTAAATCTTTTCCCTATATTATTTAAGCAGCTGGGGGAAAAATCAGATTGCAAGTTAGCTAAACAATTGTTTGCAGACTTTAAAGATGGAATATTTAACAGGCGCAAATGTGGAATATAATCTTAAATGTGGACTATGGCACAAAGCAATTCTGGAATAACACAATGTTTAAGTTTGGCAAAGGGTCTAACTGTAGGCTAGTGGCTGAACTTTTTAATTAATTGTTTAATTTGGATGGGAGATGTGAAAGCCAAAATCAAATCAAACGAAACTCAGAAGGTGGCAAATGGTAAACAAATAAAACAACATAAACATATTGAGATCACCAGGAGCTGAGCTCAATTCAAATGATGCTTAGAAGAAGGCAGGAAACCTAATTCAGACTTTGGATCTATTATCATATGATAGAGGGGTCTAGCTCTTAACCCCTGCTGTGTTCATATTCCACCATCAACCATTGAAAATTTTGGATCAGTCACATTCTCTAAACACAACTTACTTCATAGGATTTTGAAAATAAAAATGAAGGAGTTCCCCATAGAAAGGAAATGTGGTGGATATAAAAAAACAGCAATATATTCATAGCATTGGCAGCTATTTCTCCTGGAGAATCATGGGGATAATACCTATTGGTAGAATCTAATAGTAGCAGAACTAATAGCTCTGCAGTTTTGGAAATACAGCATTTCCTATAAGAAGTTTGTTTAATGGAAGCCTTCAAGAACCCTTCTGTTTGAAATATTATTATAGGGTGTATTACCAGGACAGTATAACAAAGGGAAAACATATTTAATTTTAATGTATTAATGGCAGCAAGAATTGTGTTTGCACAACAATGGAAAAATGAAAGTGAAAGTGGATGAAAGTGTTATAAAAATATTAGAATGTGTTTAGATGGATAGATTAACACTTAAAATAAAAGAAAAGGAAGAAACAGAACATTTTTTAACATGGGACTTTTTTTTTTTAAACCAATGGTTAACTAACAGAACAGAGGTTAGAATTTAAAAAGGCCAAAAAGATAAGAAAAATGTTTGTATTGAAAATTTTATAAGATGGATAAACTAACTGTATTGCTATTTTATGATTAATATTGATATGTCTATTATGATCATTATTACGATTAAAGTTGTATCTCTACTTAAAACTGACTGTGCCCAGACACAACATGCTGTTCAGATAGATATGGAATTTTTAATTTGTATTTTAAAAAATGTATCAATAAAACATATACAAAAAAAAAAAAGAATCTTTCTGTTTTAGTAAGTCTTCATTTTGTTGGTTTCTTTCCTCTCTTTAAATTTGCTGCTGTTTTATTGCAAATAAGTAGTTGGTACTGTTTTTATTTTTTGTCCTTTTCAAAATTGCTTTCCTGAAAGATGGCTTGAACATCATTCAAATAAATAATTATGGTGGTTCTGAACATCTCACTGCACACTTACCCTTGTGAAGAGAAGAAATACAATGTGAGGGCCAGGCTAAAGAAAGAGATAAGACAACTGATGACATATTCATTTCATACAGCATTTGGATAGCCAAGATAGAGAAATGAAGGATGGACTTGAACTGTCTCATGCTTTTCAGTGAATGTTTTACGTCTTCTAATCACAACATGTCATCATTCTTTCTTTTGCTAGTTAAATGAAGGATGTGCCTTACTATGATCTACTCAATTCAAATGCAATGCAGAGAAGGCAATCCATCCTTATACAAGATATGCCAATAATATTATTATCCATGTTGGGCAATGTCATTGCTAGCAAGAAGTCTCAGACATCTGTGAGACTCCAACTGTGTGGAGTCATGTAAATATGGCTGCTTCTGACTATGTTGGTGGTTAGTGAAGATGCTATAGTCCAAAGCCCTCCTGTTTTTTTTTTAAGGACTATATTTTAGGATCAAGTTAATGTTTCAATCAGTACAAGTTTAGTATTTAATATCTTCTACCAAGTATTTGTTAAGAGAATGCAGTTAGCAAGATGCTGCTTCATTAACCTTAAGCTTAACAAAGGGGAAATATGGCATTTACAGATTTATTCCTGTTTCTTCCACAAAGTCTTTATAATTGACTGATTTTAAAATGGCATGGGTTGGTTCCCCATCAATGTCTTATTTACTAATTCACTATATTCTATTTTTTCTATCTGTTGACCCCTCAAGTCTTGCTAGTACAAGAGAGAATGCTATGGTTCCATAAAGACTAGCAGATATTATAACACAAACTACCAGAGACTCAAATTCAGTTCAGACATGCAAAATTCTGACCTGAGTTAGAATTGACTCTATAGAAGCCTTTTAATTAATTTCTTAAATCCAGTAGTAGTTTGGCAGCAATATGAGATTTCCTCCTATAGTAAATACTGAAGCTATGCTACAGATGTCTGATACACTTCATGGCTCAGGTTTATCAGCTTGGGAAATCATTCTGCTTACTTTGTATTAGTCCTGAGGGTAGCTAGTCTGAACTATTTCCTGATACTCAATTTGGAGCTCTACTCTTATCTGGAAAAGACACAAAGGTGAAAATATTATAGCTTTTTGTTTAACAGTGAGATAAAATGTCCATGGATATTAGAACAATGTGTGCTAAATGTAGGGTGGGGAAACAATATAGGTAGTCCTCAACTTATGACCACAATTGACCCCAACATTTATGTTGCTAAGTAAGACAGTTGTAAATTTTGCCTCATATTATGATCTTTCTTGCTACCAGTTGTTTAGTGAATCAACGCGGTTGTTAAGTTAGTAATACAGTTGTTAAGTGAACATGGTTTCCCCATTGACTTTGCTTGTCAGAAGGTTGCAAAAGGACTCTGGGATACTGAAACCATTATAAATACATGCCAGTTGCCAAGCATCTGAATTTTGATCATGTGACCATGGGAATGCTGCAACAATTGTAAGTATGAAAAATGGTCACAACTTAGAATAGTCACTAAATGGATAGTTGTAAATTGAAGACTATCTGTACAGCAGGTTTTGTACTATATGTATTTAAAACTTGCTTTTTAAAGTACATTAAAATTTTCCTTTTGACCAGACTGAACAAAGAAACTGGAATATTATTAAAGAAAGTGAACCTTACAAGTGTAATAAAAATTAATGCAGCAGTTTCCAAACTAAGCATTTTAAAGTTCTGATTTTACATTCAAAATGCCCTTAATTGTTGTTGTTGTTTTGAGTGGCGATATTAAAAACTTAACAGAAAAAATGGATTGAAGAATATCTGTAAATATTAGGCAAATACATTCAGGAGTTTTGTAAAAAAAAAAGAAAAAAGAAAACCAGAAGGAATATTAGGCAGTAAGATTAATACTTTTTGTGAATAATTTAATTTTGATTAAGTCATGTATTTTTTATAAAGAAAAATAATATTTGGAAACCATTTTCCCCTTGAATGGGTAGAAGGAAAGAATGAAGACAGCAAACAGTTAAACCAAATATTATCTCTGCTATCACATTCCATTGTGATTGGAACAAGCAATAATACTAGGTCCCTTCCAACTCTGATTACCTGTTATCTGTTATCTGTTAGTCTGATTGCAAAGATTACTCTGATTGGAGGTCAAATCTGTCAGTCATAGTATAGTCAACACTTGCTGTCCCATAAGACTATAAAACAGTTGTATTCCCTATGAAATGTTCCGTCTTAGAACGAGAATATATTTTGATGCATGGTCAGCTTTGCCCAGAACTCTAGGGAAATCAGCAAATGTACTCTCACACACGAGTCATTAACAGTTTTAAAAGGCAAGGGAAGTGTATGGTATCTACATTTGCCATTTGAATAAGGAGAGCTGTGTGCTGAAGCATGGCTAAAATAAAATGGCATCATTCCAAGATCAAGCACTAACAATCAGAGATGTATAGAATTCTTTGTTCCATGTAATTATTTCATTCATATTTACTATTAAAAGTCCATTTGCTTTATTGTTCCTTTGACTCTCATTCATGTAACTAGTTGAAAATTAGCTACTCTCATGTTTTCTTCTCGCATTTTATTTGCTAGAAAACTCCGCTTGCCTTCAACATTCTCTCTTTCCAAACTAATTGAAATCAAATTTCCAGGCTGCTTCAAGAGATCAGATATATCAAACTTCAAACAGTTGAAGAAACTAATTAAAAATCATGGGCTTAATTACTATATAAATTAAATGATGTAAACTAAATTTATCTCAGGAACTCTTTGACCTAGGCTGGCTTTTCCAAATTATTTTTAGCATTCATCTCAATAGAAACAAATGAAATAAACTAAGTAAGAGAGAAAACCATTGATTTTTTATCATTCAGGTATCATCATTCAAAAGGATCCTGAAATTTAGATCATCTTTCCTCCAATGGATGAACTTAGAAAGCAGACAAAAGTCTTGTGCAATGATTGGTATCCATACCTTTTTTGACTATAATTGGCAATTCTGGTTTAAACAATTCTAAGAAAATCTTTCTTTAACAAAAGGCCCCATCACAACACTTTTATGCCATCATTATCTGAGAACTACTTGTACATTTTTTGTATGGTTGTTCTCAGGTCATCACTTAAGGTTTAGGTGCTAGTTTTTCTTGTGTTTTTGTTTGTTTTTGTTTGTAGCCACATTGGCTCTTTTGCTATCATCCATTTTAATTCATCATTACATTTTTAAATATTTTATTATGCTTTTAGTATTTCATTTCTCATTCATTTCCTCTGCCACGGAATCCTGATAATTGTTTTCAGTTTATTACAATTTAATAAAATTTATTCAAACTGGCCAGAGTCATTGGGAGTCAGGCAACATATCAATTTAACAATTTATTGTTATTATTATGGTTTGTTACACAGTCAATCAGATGTTGAGACTGGATTTGGCATTTTTATCCAGCTTTCGAGACATCTATGGAGAGTCCCAGTCATCCAGATCATGGTTGAACCATAGGTGCTTTTTCAAGAGGCAACTGGTTTTTCTTGTTTTCTTTGGAGGCATTTCTCTTCTCATCCAAGAATCTTCTTCAGCTCTGACTGGATGGTGGAAAATAGAAGGATTTATATTCCTTTCAGACAGCTGATCATTTGCAACCTTTTAGAGAGTCATTGAGGCTGCTTGGGGATCTGTCTGTGTCCTCAGGGCCACCTGGGTAGTGCAAACAAATGGATGTGGAGCCTTTTTGGAATTGCTGAAAGGACTGTGTTATGGAGCTGTGCTTTCTGCAGGATGTTTTCTACCCTGTGTCCCTTCACAAAAAAAGCCTGCAGAAAGCACAACTCCACAACACAATCCTTTCAGCAGTTCCAAGAAGGTGGGATTCAATTTTTTTATTATTATTATCAGTTCTATGGCATGGCTTGATGGGCGTGGCAGGGGACGGATACTGTAAAATCTCCAGTCAGAGTTGCTACTCGAAATTTCCACTACCGGTTCTCCAGAACTGGTCAGAACCTGCTGAATACCACCTCTGCTCCACACCCTTTTATTTGCACTACTCAGGTGACCCTGAGGACACAAACAAACCCTCAATGACTCTAAACAAATGCAAATTACCAGCTTGCTGTCTGCAAAGAATATAAATACTTCCAGTCCCCACCATTCAGTAAAAGCTGAAAAAACTTCTTGGAGATGCAAAACATCTCCAAAGAAAACAAGAAAGTCCAATTGCCTCTTGAAAAGGCACCTTTGGGACACCCATCGAGTTCTTCCCAAGGACCTGGGATAGGCAGATGTGGATGTTTGATGTTATTACAGATATTGTTTCAGGTTGTAAACTGTTCCTAGTAGAGCTGCCTTTTGCAATTGACTGGTGGTGAATTTGTCAATATTCAAGTGTTCAAGTGTTGCTCGAGTTGTTTTGGGATTGTACCCAAGGTGCCTATTACTATTGGTACTACCTTTACTTTCGTCATTATTATTACTGGAAAAATTAGACTAACATGTGCTTTTTGTGATATTCAGCTTTACTTTTCCCAAACTCAAGGACTCCAGGAAGCAGCAGCCACAGAATAGCAACATAGCTTGCTTCACCCTGCAGCGAATCTGCTGTTCTTAGTCTTACCTCCTCTTGTCCTATCATGGTCAGTGTGTTACTTGCACTTCTGCAACTCAATCTACTTCTGGTTCACTATACCCTGTGGAGAAAAAAGTGCCAGCAAGGTAAGTCAGGAATTTCCTGGAAGGAGAATGTGGTAGGGTTTGTCTCCTAATAGAGGCAAGCATAATGAACTTTTCCTATCATTAGTCCTTCATGCTTCTTTGAAAGACAGCAACGTGTTATTGGAAGACATCATTTTCAATTTCACTTGGGCAATAGTATATACCAGCACCAGTGGTAGGATTCAATTTTTTTTACTACCAGTTCTGTGGGCATGGCTTGGTGGATGTGGCAGGGGAAAGATACTGTAAAATCTCCAGTCAGAGGTTGCTTTGCCGGTTTTTCGAACTACTCAAAATATCCGCTACTGGTCAGTGGTGGGATTCAAAAACTTTTACTACCGGTTCTGTGGATATGGCTTGGTGGGCGTGGCCATGTGACTGGGTGGGTGTGGCTTTTTTGCAGCCCCCACTCATTTTTGGGAGCTTCCTAGCCACAGAGGAGCCTCTGGGGGGGGGCATTTTTGTTCCCCTAAAGCTCCTCTGGGGCTCTGGAAGAAAAGGAACAGAGCATGGGAGGGGCAGGCAACACCCCTCCAAGCTCCGTTTTGGGAGCTTCCTAGCTTCAGAGAAGCCTCGGGGGGAGGGGCATTTTTGTTCCCCTAAGGCTCCTCTGGGGCTCTTGAAGAAAAGAAACAGAGCATGGGAGGGGCAGGCAACACCCCTCCAAGCTCCGTTTTGGGAGCTTCCTAGCTTCAGAGAAGCCTGGGGGGTTTGCTCCCTAAGGCTCCCCTGGGCTCTGGAAGGCAAAAAATGGAGGGGGGTGAGCTTCTCCTTCCATTTTTTGCCTTCTTGGGCCTCAGCAAGGGAAATCCCGGCACAGCTGATCTTATCTACAGCTGATTGTCGGGAGGGGAAAAAAGGAAAGAAATACCTTAGGCGAATGTCAGGCAGGCGGGCGGGGGTGAGCGAGCATTGGGTTGGAGGGCGACTGTGTGGGGGATGTGGCCAGCTAGAACTTACTATTGGTTCGGCGACCCACCTCAAATTCTTGCTACCAGATCGCCTGATCTGGTGCAAACCGGCTGAATACCACCACTGCTACTGGTTCTCCAGAATTGGTCAGAACCTACTGAATACCACCTCTGACCAGCACCAGGATTAGTTTTATTTGTTCTTCCACTTATTTCACTCTGGACAGTCTTTGTAAAGCTTATTCGTTTTTACAGAATGAATATTTTAATCAATTCCTTCTTTTCTTGAATTGGTTCTGCTCCTTCAATAGCTACTTTCCTACCATGAAATTCCTCTAACTAGTTTTTTTTTTAACACCCCTTAAATTACATTTATTGTTGCTAAATTAAATTAGCATTAAAATAATCAAATTGGCCTTTAATCACCTTTAATAATATTAAACTGATATTTAGAAGACCCATGAAGAATTGGCTCTTTACCCAATCAACTTCCTTGATTGTTGTGAACTGCCCAGAGTTGTTGAGAGTCAGATGGCATATGTGTAATAAATTGTTATTAACATTTGTCTTTCTACAGTGAGGTCAAATTTATTTATTTTCCATAGATATAGATAACAAAAACCATGATGATAATCTATTACTATTGTTTCTGATTTTTCTCCCAATGGTTTCAGAAATCTCATTATGGCACTATTCCTAATTCTTTCTAGGAAGAAATCTGTTATCTGAAATCCTTACTTCAGCATTTTCATCTCCAGTCCCACAGGATTCAATAGAAAGCAATCCTAAGAACACTCTGCTTCTGCCAGACATATTTTTATCTTTTAAGATACAGCCTATCTTCTGCCAACTCTCTTTTAGCTAGATGACTCACTCCCTGGTTGCAGAAATATTTTTCCCCTGTTAATCTCCATTTCTATTGTGAGCCATTCACTAGCAGCATTCTTCCTTTCTTCTCTAGTCCTCTTCTATGGCTGGGAAGCAAGGATCACCTAAAAAGTCCTGTGCTTTTTCAAAATCTGTAATTGGTATGATTTTAGCCATTCTTGGCAGCATTATTTTATTTATTTATTTATTTATTTATTGATTTATTGATTTGTTTATTTATTTATTTATTTATTTATTTATTTATTTATTTATTTATTATATTATATTATATTATATTATATTATATTTTTTAACTTCCCATCTCCCTTGGCCAGGGACTCTAATATGTGTTTCTGAAAACAGAAACAGTTTTCAGGTCACTTTATAAGCCTTTCAAGTTCCTCCTTCAAATTTCTGAGTCTTATTCCTGGTAGACCACACATTTCTGAACTAGCCTTCCTCATACTAGTGAATCATGATCTCTTCTCTTTATCTTCTTGCAGGGCACAGATGCATCCCCTCTGCTACTGAAAGATCCATTTTTTGCTGACTTCTATGGGGGCCCTTGCTTCCTTCCCTCCCTCCCTCCCTCCCTCCAAGGGTCAAAATTTACATTCCAATAGTGCAACATACTATCTACTTTGATCCTAGTGTCTCATTTAATGCTGTATGCCCAGATTCAACCTATGAAGAGATGCTTCTACTGTCCATTTTTGTTTATTATCTCATTTTTCTTTGATCTGATAAATCATTGCGATTCGCCAGCTGAACTGAGAGCATTTACTATTCCTTATATTTTGCTTTTTAAGGAGTGCCACAATCTTGTACTAATTGTGATTAGGCTATTCTCAAACAGAAACGCTAACAATGCATTTTACAGTTGTAGATTTCTGTCTTCATTTGAGCTTCTTGTTGTACAATTAGGAGAAAGTGTTATCTTTTCTGTACTGTTTTAGTACTAATTAGATTAATTAAATACAGATCTTGATGTAGAAGGATTTTTTTTAACTAAGAATTTTCCCTAAGCCCCCCTTCCCAAATTCCACTAATTCCAATTATGTCTCACTATTATTTTACTCAAGCGAAGTCTTTCAAAGATGCGTAGCAACAATCCTGCTAAGATTTAACCATCCATTTTATAACCAGCCCAGGATGAGGTAGCAATCCATGTTTCTATGAAATATGCCACTGAAGCAAAAAAAAATAAAAAAGCTTTAAAAAAATCCTGCATGTAAATTAGGTTTCTCTGTGTTTTGCTGAATTGAGCATAAAAATGTTTAGCAGCATGCTGTGAATCATTTTAGGTCCTAAATGACACAATATTTAAAACATATTTCAGCTGTGTTCTATATTTTTGAGTTGATAAAATAATTTGAAAGACGTCAACTTGAATCATATAGTGATGATTATTTACTAAAGTAAGAGGGAGACAATCTGACTGTGTAAGAAGAAAGTGCTTGGCTGAAGTCGCACCTTCATATGCTTCTAACAGTGCTCTCATTTTATCATATTTTAAAAATCCACACCTCATATTTTCTGCTTCCTTGTATGGAGGGTGCTAATGACACACATAGTAAACCTTCTATTAGCTTTGTACTTCAATAGGATTTGTTTAGTTTCAGCTGTCAAACAATGTCAAAAGGGGAGAAAAATCATTTTCTTCTAACCCCAGGATTTAAAAATACATTAGCAACAAGGAAATAAATAGTTTGTGAAAAGAATCCCCCCCCCTCACTTACTCTCAAAGAACAATAAATGTATAGATATGCTCAAAGAACAATAAATGTATAGATAGATATTCATGGACCAAATATGCACATAGACCTTTTTCTCCTATCAATGAAAGCTCCTGAGCTTTCATTAAGTAAATTTTAGAGATACAACATTTATCCATTTCTAGGAAGCAAATCTCATTATAGGCAACGAGACTTACTTCAATAAACAGCGCTTCTATTTTACTTTCAGTGATTTCACTTTGTTTAATTAGTTTGGTAATTTATTTATCTACTCATCTGTACTTTCAGTGAAAGAAAAATGGCTGAGTCTGAATACACAATGATAGAATCTCTGAACTAGGAATGAGAGCTGGCAGCCCATTCTTCCTTGAAAAATATGACATAGAAGAGGTTTCTTCTGATATGGAAGAAGATGTCACCCAGAACTATGCTGCTTATTCTTCGGTCAAAATTAGAAGCAGACTGGAAGTCACTAGACTGATGAAAACACTGTGATGTTACACTTTCTTTGTATCTAATTCCACTGGTGGCTGCAAGTGCAGAAAGAAGACGAAAGCTGTGTTTGTTTGTGTGATTCAGAAACTACTCAATTCTGGGTGACTTGTGAGGTTTAAAGTATAGAAACAATAAGACAATAAAAACATAAATCATGCACATCCAGAAAAGAACAATACCCAAAGATAACATTCTACTGGAGCTTGGGACTTACACTAAGCCAAGGCTTGGAAGAATATCCAGGCTCCAACTTTTAAATATCACTAGGATGAATGAATACCTTGAAGATGATACCACCACATGGACTTAACCACACAGCATTACCCAGGCTGCCATAAAGATGAGCCATGGATCTAACAAACAGATGGCCAGGCAGTTTGAAGGACCTTGTCAACTTCACAGGCTCAAAATCATCCTGGGTAAACCCACAAGACCATGCTTCAGGCACCTCCATGGGACATGCCAGATCAGAATCCAATTCCAAAAGCTAAAATATTCTTCATATGGTCTGTCCGCAGATACAGTGAAGGTGGAGAAATAATGTTTTGTTACTCTTATTTCCACCATGTAATTCCAAATATGGATTATTGTGTTTCATCAGATTCACTTTTCTTTTCCCTCAATGGCCCTGAAGGCACTTCTCCTGGCACTTTATCTTGCAGAGTTTCTCAGAAAACAAAGGAAAGGCTACACTTACTACACAAGGAAAGGCTGCATAGGGACAAGGTAGGTCTCTGCCAGCGCCTAGATCAAAACTTGAAGAGCAAGAAACTAGAGCAGCTGCAGATCTCCAGTTTGACCCTCATTCCACTGCTACAGCTCTTTTTCTACCTCAAGACACCATCATGATTTCCTCCTTATCAGAGAAAAATCACCTCAAAGGTCCAGAAAATTACAGGCATCAGACACAGCCAAATGTCCTATCCAATCTGGACAAGCTCCTGGATGGGAAGAGATTTGGTAACTCTCATGCTAGTACCTCAATCATACTCAATCTGTCAAACGCACGGCCTGTGGGTCAGATGCATCATGCGCTAGCCATGCTCACCTCTGGTTTAGAGAACGGGAAAACAGTCATGATACATCACATGATGATAACTTGATGCTGCGAGTTTGATGTCTGTATGCTAAGACATAAGCCTCACTACATTTAAGTTTAGATGAAAAGTATATCAACCAACTTGTTTTGGTGGCTCTTTCGGTGTCACCCCAACCTGCATGCTAATTTCTCTGATGACTCTGCAGTGGATTGATTCTGCTGACTGAACGGATTCCAGCCTTTGCCTCCACTTGGGGTTCCAGGATATTCAAGGCTTTCACAAGTTCAAGGACATCAGGAGTGCTTGCAAAGCTACTAGAAAGCCACCAGGCCAACAACTGCTTATAGTTTTAAATTGAACTCGTCCCAATGTCATGCATATTCCTGTTAGATCCTTTGTCAAATTCTCCACACAAAGATCCTTTCCCTGCTCTAGAAATGGATGTGGCTGTTTCAACACACGAGAATTTATTTAGCAATCTTAACCTGTCTGAGCAGAGAAGCAAATACGGTGGCTACTGATGTAATGAGGGGCATTTTACCATTTCAGTAGTGAAATGGGAGTGATAGAAATGGTAATAAATAAATTAATATTGATTTGTTTGCTTGTGGCCTTTCTAAAATCACTATAGTACAAGTGGTCCTTGACTTGCAACAGTTCAGTTAGTGACTGTTCAAACTTACAACGGCACTGAAAAAAAGTGATTTATGACCATTTTTCACACTTATGGTCATTGCAGCATCCCCCATGGTCAGGTGATCAAAATTCGGTCTCTTGGCAACTGACTCATATTTATGACAGTTGCAATGTCCCAGGGCCATGAGATCACCTTTTGCGACCTTCTGACAAGCAAAATCTATGGGGAAGCCAGGTTCACTTTACAATTATGTTGCTAACCTAAGAACTGCAGTGATTCACTTAACAAATGTGGCAAGAAAGGTCATACAATGGGGCAAAAGTCATTCAACACATGTTGCACTTAGCAACATAAATTTTGGGTTCAATTGTGGTCATAAGTTGAGGACTACTTGTAGTCCATTGACGTTTTACTTCATTCATGGGCCATGGGATTCTTTTACTAAGTATGGACAATGGAAATAGTAGATGGCAGAATACAATGGAAAGAGGACAAAAGGATGGCTTGAATCATGGTCAAATTATGCCACACAGTAAATAGTTTGTATTTTGTTGCAGATCCAACAGGAGGACTATATATCCAATGTGATTTCTTTTATTTTTTAACCTAATGCAGCAAGGGATATGAAAACTAATGACTTTAGTTTTTATAATAGTTTAAAAATACTTTACTGTTCTTCTTAAGATTATTTCACTTTGTATAAATGTAAAGACTTGAAAGTACCTTAAGATCATCTGAGAAGTGCAATACTTTCCCCCTTAAAAACAGACTTTTAATTAAATAGGACATTAATTTTTCAAAGGCTTTAAGGATGATCAGAACATGGGCTCTACCCAATGCTGCAGTGAAACAATTCTGGCTTATATTGCTTTTCTAGAAAAATAAACTTGTAAAAACGATGACCAAATAATAACCATAAGAAAAGGAATAGTGAAAGTTGGAATCTTAGCACTTCATAGCTCCATCTTCTACATCGTTCTATTTGCAGGAGTTAACAATGGATTCATTGCCACTGAGAGCATAGTATCCAGAGAAAGGCTTTTGTACTTTGTTGTTTGTATACCAGCCAATGTCTTCCAAGAAATATGCATAATTGGAGAAGAAATTGAATTATACTTTAGCCTTTTGGTAGAGTAAAATTGAACAATGTAGATAGCGATTCACGTGCTGTGAATTCTTCAAAGTAGTTGTTTGAATTATAAAAATTATGCATTTGCATACTAGACTTGGCATGCATTAGTCATCTAGTAAACCTAACAAAAAACATCTAACATTCAGATAATTCCAATACATCTTTTTTCTTTCTAAGGATTTTTGAATTCTGTTTATTCTGTGACTCAGAACAACTTGGTTTTCAAGTCATGATCATACCAAGGAGATAAGCCTTTTGTCTCTGGACCTTCAGGGCACTAGAATACAGAATATGTAACAATACCTTTGCAGTGTAATTTTTTATTGTTAGAATAGTAAATAAAATGTTATTTGTATGACATCTTTTGTGGGAATGATTATACACTACAGATAAGAAATGTAGCCTCTTTGTAAACTCTTTGTTGCAAGGGAAGATTTGTTATTGAAAAATACTTGTTCTTCTTTGAAGGTAATTAACAATAACCCCTCACTTCTAAATTGCATCACTACATCTGGTAACCATTTTCCTATATACCTATACTTATAATGTTACATTAGATATGTATCTAATTCTAAGAATTTTGACCTGATGTGAGGACTTTAGCATCCTGAGGAATTAGGAAAAGTTTGTGACCAGTGTTGGTGGTTGCTGGTGTTTCTGTGAGGTTGTCATAGCTGCAAGTCTCTTTCGCTGTGCTTAGCTTTTGGCAGCTTATGAATCTGAATCAGTGCCTATTTTTTCCACACTTCCTGAAGCCAACTATACCAAGCCAACTTTGTCTAGTGATTTGTGCTTTCCTCCTCTCTTGCCTGCAGCCTTCTCTTTTTCTTGTTCTTGAATACACAAAAACATTATTCCCTCCTGACACAGGCAGAGAGAGAGAGGGACCCACACAAGGTGTTCTCCTTTTATATTTGGTGTGTAGGTGAGGTCCAGCTAATTGAGTTGCCTCCTAGAGAGCAAGAAAAGAAAAAGGAAGGAAAGGTTCATGTTGACTGCTGTGAGGCTTTCCTTCGACATTCGTATTCTTCTTATTAGTTGCAAATGTTCTTGTAGCTCCTCGTACAATATGTCAGATGAAATGAATTTCATGATCTTTTGTATAATGCATAGGTTCCAACAGTCATTTCAAATTTAATTTATTTCCTTGAAATCCATTCATCTTTAAGATACCTTCTTTTAAACAAGGGATTTTAAAATATGTAAGTGTTATGCCTAAGTTCTATACTTCAGTTGGTATGTCTAAACCTTCAGTTGGATTTTTTCAAGGTTTATTTTCATAGCAATAGCTTCCAAGCAGGCTTTCTCACTATTCCATTGCATCAAATGCTATGGTTTAACTGGAAGTTATTTGCTGTCTTTATCTCTGTTGAAAGAAGATGGTTGCTCCAGCTTAACCAGAAAAGTTTGTTTACATTATGTCCTGTTCAACTAATTTATCTAGCTTCTAGGAGTGTTTCTGAATACAAATGTTCAGTGGAAGATATCTTTTCAGTTTTTTTTTTTCAAAATACTTTGTTAATAATTCTGTCGTTATTGATATCATATGGAATTGCAAGAGATGGGAATATAGCAAAAATTTACTTTCCAAAAAATCATGCTTGCTTAGAAATAACAATTGGCTGAAGATTTTTTAAAGTATATTTCAAACAGCTTTTTAAAAGTATATTTCAATTTTAACAAACAGATAAACTGATGAAGTTGCAGGATATTGTTCAGGGATATACATTGGCCAGAAGTACAAAATCTTGACTAGTGAAAATAAATAATAATTGACAAGAAGTGACAGATTATATAATATTTATTGGTTTGTTCTGAAATAGCAGTCTGGGAAACATCTCAATCTCAATATTGTCAATGTGTATAAAAATGGCCCTAATGCAGCACCAGGAAAGGTGTGGTTAAATACTTGTTCCTCAGTGGACTTGATCTTTGATTGAGTTAGATTGTGGAATAAAAGCTGAATGTATGAGGAAGCCAGACAATATTTGATTGCAAGCTTTATGCCCATTTCATAAACACAAAATGTATGTTATTGGAGGCATGATCTTTTTTGTGTCTATTGAGCACTGATAGTTATAAGTTGAGAAATTAGAATCACACAATCATAGAGCTGGAAGGGACCAAATCCCTGCTTTCCCAATTTACCAGGACAATGCATAGTCCATTACAAAATTGAAATCCCCTAAGGCAGTATAGAAAACATTTAGTCATTTAACATCTACCCAGTGTAACCCTGAGAATGCCTGGAGACAGGTACCTCCTTGTAGCCTGACCATTGGTGATCCCTCTTCCAAACCTGGTTTTAACCTGCCTCACTCTGTCTGGATGAAATTTAACAGAATTATGCATGCTGCTGGAAGAAGTGTCTTTGCTCTGTGTCATTGGGGACGGAAAGATTCCCCTTGCTGCAATTCTGGTACTAATATATAAACTATTGCGCATATTGCCCACAACATGCATTCTCTGATTCCTTAGAAGATTTATTTTTATTTTATTTTATTTATTTATTTGATTTGCCAATTGTTTACAAGATAATAAGTATAAATGTATTCATAGTTGTGAATACATGAAATGGGTACATATAAGAAAAATAAAAGAATAAGAGAAACAATAGGACAGGGACGGTAGGCACGTTGGTGCGCTTATGCACGCCCCCTATCTGAACAAAGCCAGTAGTGACTGCCTAGACAGCTGAATTGGACATCCAATTTATGATGCCACTGCCATACCTCCATAGAAATTTGTGTATAACTATGTGGATTGTATGTAGATGTTTACTTCTCTTCTGTCATGTTCTCATCATATATTAAATAATAACAGCCCGCAATAATATAAATCAGGGCAACCATCTATTAGTCATCAGGCATAATTACATTTACATATAACCGTGCAATATTGATTCTGGTGCATTTGTTATTGTCTATATGTTAAACCAAATCTCTATAAAGGAAAGTTATCATCTCTGTCCAGCTTAGTTTCATCTGAAATTAGATATAAATGGACTTGAAAGCTATGTAAACACTTTTACCTGTAACCGAACAAGATTGAGAGAATATGATAAAAAGGATAACTGAATTTGCTATTCTATTCTATACTGAGCTGTACAGTGCTTTAAATCTGTTTTCAAGAACGTTCTTTGGAGCATGCAGGACAGGAACATAATAGCATCTATCTTCAAGCAACAATATTTTTTCCTGAGAACGCAGATAATCATGTAAAGATCAATCCCAAGAAAAGATGTAGCTGCTTTAATGAGTTTAAGACAAGTGCTATGTTTTTGCCCCTGTGTGCTCCAAATTACCTTTGAAAACTGAATCCTTCTTGCTACAAAGCTTTATTGGCATCGACAGTGAGGGCAAAATGGGAAACAATTCTTCTGCTTCACAATTCAGCTTGGAAAATATGAGAAAAGACATATGAGAATTGTCTTTAAGATACGAAAACCTGACAGTCATCTAGAATTTGCTCCATACCAAGAATTGTAATCAGTACTTTGGCATATTTTTTCACCTTTAGGTATTTGAGCTTACATGAGATATTAATTTCCTAGGAGCAAACATGACTAAATTTTTATTACATTACAGTCTTACATTCAACTTGCTACCGTGTTTCTCATATAATAAGGCTGGGTCTTATTTTTTTTTGAGCCCCGAAATAATGGCTAGGCCATCTTTTCGGGGGTGACTTAATTCCCCCCCTTGCATCTTCAGGCGGGCGGCGACGGCTTGGATGTTGACCTCGGCGTTGGTGAGGCACTTCGTTTCGGGGTCAACGCAGGCAGCACCATATCCGGGTGTGCAACAAAAGTACTTCCTAACGGCAAGCCCCCCCACCATTCCCCCCCATTTCGCATGTTTTAATATAGGCCTTAATTTGGGGGGAGGGCCTTAATTTCATTTCATGCCTATAAAACATGCTGGGACTTCCTATTGGGGGAGGCCGTATTGTTGGAGAAACAGGGTACTTGGCTAGCCATTTTAATTTCAGTCAGAATTTGTGCTGCCTGGATGTTAGCACCTTCAGCATTGGATTATTTGGGACTGAGGCTTTCTCTTCTCCATTTGCTCTGGGGCTAAATGACACTTTTAAACTATCCCCCCATTCCCCTCACTTGTCAGGAACTTGGTTTGATTGCTAGTATAAATCAGAAGCAAAGTAAGCAGAGAAATGTTAAAACAGTTTTAACAGTTTGGTTTCTGTTTTATATTATTTATACATTGTGAAATACAAAATAGCATTTTAGCACATTTAGCTTTCTTAACTGTAGGATCAGAGTTAAATACAACAAGATCACTAAAAAATTTGTTCTATGTGAAAAAGCTTATCAATCCTTATTTCCTAGGTCTCATATTCCTAATTTGATTACTGCTTGTAGAGACACATACAACGTCACTCTGACATGTATCTATCCTGAGCCCTTGTGTCCTATGGCAGCCTTTTCCTCCAGTAACTGTATAGGTTTCCAATATAACAGAATAACAGAATTTAAAGGGATCTTGGAGGTCTTCAAATCCAACCCAAGCAGGAGATTCTATACCATTCCGGACAAATGGCTGTCCAATCTCTTCTTAAAATCCTCCAGTGATGGTGATCTGAATTTTCCTTTGCAAAAGAAGTCAGATTTTCTGACTTTTTTAAAAAAATTGTCCCACAGGAAGCATTATACACAATAAATGTGGGTTGACTAAAAGAAATTACACCTTTATGTTAAGAAAGGCTGGAAGGAAAAATATCTGTATGATTCTGGAAGTACAAAATGCCTGCTTACATTCTGTCTGAACATTTTTTCTTAGCCAATTTGGAAAACAGATTAAGATCAAAGAAAAACTTGCTTAATTGTTCCAGCTTCTACTTTACTGAAGCTGTAGCTATTGTTATTTAAATGAATTATTTCTCAATATAAAAAATGTCATTGTTACAACTAATAAATCACAAATAAATAATGCTGTACATTTCTAAGATATTACATATATACAAATATACATACACATTGACAATATCAAATAGCTGCAAGAATAACTTTAAACAGCACTATGCCATTGAAATAATGCTCTGCAAAGACGTTTGTGAGAACCTAGCTATGTGCACACCCAGGCATTCAACTAAGCATTATTTTTTTCATGCATACTGTACTTCAATGAACTATCAATGGTTAAACCTACTCTCTCTCCTCCCTTTGCAAAAAAACCTAAAACCTGCAATAGTTGTCCTGGGTTGGAACTCTTCCATTTATCTTGTTCTTCCCAACTACTGTTCTTGGGTCTTACAAGCCTTAGTACTTCTCCAATCAATTCACTGGGCAATTTCCTTGCTGATGCATCTTTCCAGCTGCTCTTCCATTGGCTAAGAATTGCTAGCAAGGTTCCTTATTTTCCTCAAGCTGCTGTCCCCCACCCACATTCCTGGAACTCTTTCTGGACAAGTTGCTGTAAGGAGAAAAGCCAAGTGCCTCATTTTCCTTTCGTTCTTGTTTCAGAAGAAAAAAAGCTATGTCAGCTTTGTCTCTAATCCTCTTAATATCTTAGTATACTTTCCCTTTCCAAGCTAACTTTTTTTTTAAAAAAATATTCTTTTTCCTAGCCATTGCTCCAGGCTAAACTTTCTTTGATGTATTCATTTCTCCTCTCTCTTTCTCTTATCTATCTCTATAGCTTTTTAAAAGACTTTCCTAATTATTGGATCTTATTTTTCTTCTCTGCTCTTTTGGACAACATCTTTCTATACAGAGGTCACTGTTTTCCTTCACATCTAAGCTTATTAATAATCATCTCCCTCTTAATATGCTCTCTTCAGATGTTCCTATTTAAATTCTACTGACATTATTCAATCACCTTGCTTAAAAACCCAGTCCTTGGGCTCAGATTTAAACTTCCTTGTTCTGACAAACTACAATCCCTTTGCAACAAAATGTTACTTCAGTGTAACCACCTTGATTGAATTTAGATATTCTATCAAGTTTTCATTTTATAAAGTCCCCAATTCTTCACCCACTGAATGATATGGCCATTCAATTGTGTATAATTGCATGGATTAACTGCCCATGCATACACTGAAGAGATAATTCAAGAAACTTTGTATTTTAGGGTTCTAGAATTTTAGTGTTGCTATTAAAAATAAAGTACAGATTTATTTAAACTTATCTTGATTTAGAGTCAGATACATACACTTGCAGTTTAAGAATATATGCCATTGACTTCCGGTTTGTCGGCTTCGCGAGCGGCAGGGATTCGCAAAGCTGCGCGATCCCTGCTGCGCTAGCCGCTTTGGGGCTCCGATCCGGATGGGTGCGAGCTAGGCTGCCCTGCAGGGGCAGCTGAAGGTAGGGGATCCGGAGAGTGGTTTGGGGTGTTGCAGACCCCCCCGGCCGGCAGAACCCCCTTTTCCCAAGACGGTGCAGCAGCGGTCCGTAATGGCCGCCACAAAGAAGCTGGCAGCCGGGTAAGAATGCGCAGGAGGAAGTGGAGAAAGTTTTTGAAAGGAGAAAGTTTTTCTTGGTTCCTAGGACTCTAAGACATATTTAACAAAATTCCTGAAAAGTATGACTTTCTGAATGCTACCTTCTAGAAGAGGAAAAAAGCGGTAGTTTGATGGTGCTGAAAGGAAAGCTTACCCTCTTTTCCTACGGAATAAATAAGTGAATATTAAGAAACCTTTTTTTTTTTTTAGGTGAAAACTGGCTTTAAGCGATGAGTGGGAAGAGAGAGGACTAAAAAAAAAATATTTGTATGCTAAGACTTTGTTGGAGGAGATGCCTTAAGGATTTGAAGACTAAAATATGTTGCAATAAGATTTTAAGAAACAGATTTGGACTTTCTTTTTCTCTGATTGATACTACCCCAGGAGGAGAAAGTGAGAACTCTGCCTTGGTTTGGACTGATTGATAACTTTGGGACTGTTTCATTTTTTCTTTGGAATATTCTGGTTGTTGTAAGAAGAAAGAAGGGAAAAGAAAAGAAAAGATTTATAATGGCTCTTTCTATTGAGGAACTGAGAAAAGATTATAAACAAGCAAAAAAAAAATGGTAAAGCTGGTTTGAAAGAAGCCTTCCTTTTTTTAGAAATGGCGCTTATTAACTATCAACAAACATTACAACAGATGAAAACAGCAGAAGAAGAAGAAGGAGAGGAAGTCATTTTTAATAAATTTCAGAACTCGACCAAGAAAGAAGGAAGAGGAAAGGAAGAGAAATAAAGGACTTAAGATTTAAAAAAACACTTAAGAAAGGGAAAAATAAGGTGCAAAATCAATATAATGATAGTAAACAAAAGGGAAAAGGAATACGACAGAGAAGGGAAGCCAGTAAGGCAGAGGCTAGAAGAAGGAGGGGTAGAAAGGTTTGTTGGGAGAAGAAAGAAAGGGAAAAGGTGGAGAAAAGCTACAAAGTTTTGAAATTAAATGGGAAAAAAGGAATCTTTTTTAGGGATAAAGGATAAAGTATAATTTTTTCAAAGAGATTTTGCAAGGTACATAAGATGATATTGTAGTATTGTATTAGAAATAGAAAACTTAAATGGTTTAAGAGTTGATAAGAGATTAAAATGTTGAAATGTTTAATAATGATTGGTTTTAAAATTTAATAATATGAGGGGAGGTTTAGAATATTGAGTTTTAATTAAAGAGTTTAATAAGATTATGGTATTGATGTTATTATAAAATTTCTATTATAGTATTTGTTTTTAATATTTAGATCTATTGTTTAACTATGTATTTAATTATTCTGGATGTAATGTACCAAGCATAATCGGATTGGGTATTAGGCGTTATTTTAAAGGTTAATTTGATTAATTTAGTGGGGAGATAGAAAGGCATCATACTCTGATTAGTGATTTCAGGAGAAACTTCTTTTTTTTATAAGGAACGAGACAAAGGGACAATAAAGAATGGACAAAAGATACAAATATAATGACTCAAATTAAGATGATTAATTAAGATAGAATTAAGAAGAGTGAAATATGTGGAGAAGTTAATATAGAAGACTTAGAATGGTAAATAAAATAAGTAATGATATGTAAGATGAGCATGAATATAATTGAAGTCCATGAAGAGAGATACCTGGGTCCAAGTTACTTTCCAAAAGATTTTTTTATGTTTTGTGTGTTGTGTGTATATGTTTTTTTGGGGGAGAATTAATAAAACCTTGCAGAAATATAGAATGAGAATAATGGTAACTAAGTCAGAAAGAAATAGATGAAATAATAATAATAAAATTGAATAAGAGTAAAGAGAAATAAAGAGAAATTGGATAAGAGGTTTTTGTATGTTTATATGGAAATGGTTTAAAACAGAATTATAGTTTATCTGACTTGTTAAATTTATAATGGAAAAAGGTTTAAACATGTAATGGATAATGATGATTTGTGTGTTTTGAAAATTAATAAAACTTGTTTTTTTTTTTTAAAAGAAAAGAATATATGCCATTGTCTAGCACAATACAAGTCTCCTAGTACCATAGAATGTTGAAAGTGCTTTTCTTCCTGAAACTATACTTACAGTCTGTAAGCTATAAAATATCAGTCAGTAAATCCCAGCTCATGGATATTCTTCTCTTCTGGGAAGACTGAAGTATCTCAACCTACTTCCCATCACACCAGAAACAGACATGTCCATTATATAAATCCCCATTTAACAAAATTTTGCACAAAAATAAACATGAACATGCAGTGATTTTAATTAAATTGTTAAACAAATCTTTTTCCCGCTACATCAACATTAATAGCTTATGATAACATCATCCTTATTTAAATCTTTATTTGGGGGTGCAGCTGTGAATATGAGTTTAAATCATCAATTTCCCAGATGAGTTGAACTACGGTTAACACTAAATCCTTTCACACAGCAGTTGAAACTGCAAAACAATTAAAAAGGAGTTTAAAATGTTTTAGGGCTGCTTAGACACCTTAGACTCCAACTGAAGGAAGCTGAAGGTATTTCAGTTCCACTAAATGTGCTAAGCTTAACTGGTGCTTGCAGAAGTCTAATTATGACACCAGTTGGCTTGGTAGTCCAACTCAAAACCGAGAGCTTATTTTGGGGGTCTTTGCTCTCTCTGTTTAGTTCTGGGGAGGCACCTGCTCTGTCACATACACACCCAAATTTCTATTGATATATGGTAGTTCCTTAAATCCACTGCTACATGCCTGCCAATATATGGTAATCTCTTCCCCTGACTGCATGTTTCTAAGAAACAAAAACCCTCCTTAAATCCCTTCTACATGCCATTTTTTGCCATATATATCTTCCTACCACTTGTGTTGACAAAGATATTTTACACTTGCCACTCTAAAGGTGATGAATAGAAGATGTTTCCAAAGTTTACATCTGCCTCATGGCTCAGAAATGATGTATCTCCTACCAGCTAAATAAATTTTTCTATGGTCCAACATATACAAAATTTTCAGAAAAACATGTATGCCTCCATGTAAAAATAAAGACAAATATTCATTTGTAGAACAGATTTGTTAAAGTATGCTCAGATACACACCCTGCATAACTAACTAAGGTGCAAGTGGTGAAGAAATAACCACTAGGATTCATTGCTTAGGAACCTCACAAATACTTGGGAGCTGCAACTATCCAAAAGCAACGGTGGCAGGTATAAAAAGGAGACCAAGTTTGATAAACATTATTAACTTGTTTGAAGAGTTGACAATGAAACGAACAGGGCTGAAAAAACCAAACATAATCTTATTTGGATTTTGAGATAGCCTTTTATCAGAAATGATTTTGTGAATGGAAGATTTTCCCTAAATGACATTAGGGTCTACAGTTCATTGGATATTGATTCTGTTTATTGACCATCTTGAATTCTGCAAGGCCTCCTTTTAACTGAATTCTAGAATTGAAAGAAATCATAGATGTCATTTAATTTAACGTTTGATTCAGTGCAGAGTGTATTAAAACATTTTTGGCAGAGGATCATCCAGCTTTTGTTTGAGGACCTCTAGTGAAGGAGAAGTCACCAAATCATATGGTAATTTTTTCCCTGGCTCAACTCATACAATTAAGTTCCTTCTGAATTAAGTTCCTTCTGATATCTCTGAACTTTGGTTCACAGTATTCCAAAAGAAGTCTGACTGACAGACCAAAATGGAACCATTACATCCCATGATATTGACTTGACACCAGGGCTGTTAAACTCCCAGCCTGCGGGCCCGATTTTTCACTCGCTGGCCATGCCCATGCCCAGTTTAGGGAAGTTTAGGGAAAGTCCCAATATGTCACGTGATGCCACCATGGCAACGTGGGTTTGACACCCACTTGCTCTACACCCTTGTTAATTAACTCCAAGATAGAATTTCATCATTTTGATCATGTACAAAATTTACATTGAACAGTTTAGCTGGATTCTCTATGGAAGAAATTCTACTTCAGAGGAATCTACTTCTCCAGAGCAATACTAATGTTTTGGAATGGGCTTCGAAGTGGCATAAGCCTGGGTTTTTTCCCTAATAGCATTTACAAATTATTTGTTTCTAAATAATTATTTAAAGTTCTTTATTATTTAGCATTATTTAAAACTGAGTTCTTAAAAAAAAAAACCTTTTTCAATAACTTCACATTCCCACCAAAAATGGTAGAGCAAGCTATTACATATAAATAGTCAGAAAACCATATTGACCCTTGCACTGATGATGTTACTTAACCTGATAATGAAATATCTTCAAACTCGGAGAACACCAACAGATTTAGAAATCCTACTTTAAATTATAGCTTCCTACTTGGCCTTGCATTATTGCAATAGGTGAGTGGGCTTATCAGGTAATCAGATTGGACAAGCATTTGGTTTGTATTTTTGCAGAGCTACAGAGTCGTGATGGATATCCTTGACCCTTGATATATTGTATAGACCTAGATTTCTGGATTAAATATGAAATAATACTGTGCCCTAAATATAAATTTAAAATATGAATTTCACAGCTATTTTGATTGATCATACAGCAATGTTTTAAATCCTTATCTCACCTGCATAAGTGTGCAATCCTGTGATTATTTCAATTTAACTAAATTATGACATTTAGCCACTTTCAGTATTACTGGACTGTAATAATTATTAACTTTAAGATTCATGGATGAATTTACCTTTTTATATCTATTTCTATGGTGTCTTTGGCAACATTAAAGGTTTTTTTTAAAATATTTTTTGTTAATGTAGGCCATGTGAAATGGCTCACACCTAATTGTTAGGTATTAGGCATAAAAATGACATCTTTTAAATCAGACTATGGAAATGAATGCTTGCATTGGAATAAAACAGGAACACTAGATAAGATAAACTTCACACATTGAAATTAATATTTTAAAAGCTATCTTTGTCTTGGACATTGAAGAAGAGACAAAGAAATTAATATTTTCATAACATATATGTCATTTTATATTTCATGCATGAATCATTTGGAAATGCAGATTAATTCGAAAACAGTTTAGCAAGCTGAACTATTGAATTGGGTCCTCTAAGATTTAGGATTTGTCATCTCTTTTACAGTTGACACCCAGTGAGAGCTTGTCAATTACAAAGGAGTGAAATGAAGTGAAAATAAGTCACATCTTCATCTTTTCGTTTTATGCTTGGCTGATTATGGAGAGACATCATTTACAAGACGAGAGTAATTACTTGCAAAGTTATGTTTTAGCCTAATCCCAAATTATTTATTATTTTATTCTATTCTGATGAAGCATTGTAATTGTACAATAATCTTATTGCCCAAACTACCATAGAATAAATCATTTGGCTACCAAAAATGTGGGTTTTATGAGTAAAAATAAAAATTATTTTTAAAAATAGAAGTCAGATAGTATAGATTTTTTTTCTACAAATAACTAGCTTCTTTTATGGTGGGTTATTTTTATCTTTTATAAATATGTACTGGCACCTAATTTAACCAATATATTAAAAAGTGAATATATGTTATTGGGGGGGAAAACAACATGATGAAAACCTTTATCTGTTTACATAAACACACACTTTGAAATTCTTTTAGCATCTCTTTGTACTCTATTAGCAATATTTCTGCTTATTTATATCATTCTGCTAACAGGGATCATTTTTAGTTGGGTACAATTTAGCAAATGTATCTCCTCTGCGGTCTTTATGTGCTATATTAAGAACATGCAGGAGAATTGTTCATAATCCATTAACTGAATAAAATGAAGCAGCAATGTTTGCTATGCTACAGACTGTTCTCTTCCTCCCTCCCTCCCTCTCCCTCTCTCCCTCCCTCCTCTCTCTCTCTTTTACTTTTTACAAAATATAGTTGTATCACCAGCATTTTTTTTCTCATCATTGTTGCTTTGATCCTGGATAATACAAAGCATCAGGTGGCTTTGTGGATATGATTCCTAAACTTGTTTTGACAGATTATGGGATGCAGATTAGACTCTCTGAGCAAAGAACCAAGGAATCTATAGTGGTGTAGTAAACATTCACATTTTACTAAGAGTTTTGTTCTAAAATACATTTCCTTCAATGCATCTTATATTGAAGAGAAGGGTGTACTATGATTACTACCAGGAAAGATAAATTCCATCAGTAACATGTGCATAGAATAGCAAAAAAAATAACAATGTGTGCACAAGATTGCTTCGAGGTGGGAAATTATTATGCCCAAGGTCTGGTGTATGGGAAAACTGTTCCTTAGGGATTTATGTGTTTGAAAAAAGCAATTTGTCACAAGAGTTCTTATGACAAAATGCCTGGTTATGGCCTTGAAGGAAACTCAGAAATTACACTGGGGCTTGAATGTATCACCAAGGCTTTTGTTGGGTACATGAGGACATATAACACCTGTTCTGCTGAAGTTGCAATGATCTGCAGCTTCTTTTAACATTCTAATTCAAAACTATAAGCAACAAAACCCTTCATGTGTGCAGAGACTAGGAGTCTTTTCACCTATGGCTGATAAATGGGACTTTAGCATGCTTATTTTCTTGGTACAAAGAGCCAATTCCAGGCAGTTGTCTTCCCTGGGCTTGCTAGTTTTCCTTAAAGGGAGAGAATGAGCCTCATAGGACTCCAAGATCTTTGTATTGATGTCATGCTTGTAGACTCCAAGACCTTCAGGACATATTCCTGCTGATGGGGATTTATGAGTATTTCTCCAAGCAAAACTGAAGTTTATTGACTTGTTTGGAGCAGCAAAGCTTTCATTGTTCTGGAGAAAGGAGGGAGGGTGGGGAGAGTATATGGTGAATGGTGAATTTTCTTGGACGTCTCAGCTGGTTTTGCTGATAGCAATACTTCTTAATAGTGTATCTGGAGCAGTGCTTAGATGACATGACATAGCAATTGTGGTCACTCGGTGGGATAGCAGTAAGGCTAAGCACTCCTGATCTGCTCGTCAAGATGTCTTGTCCTGCCTTACCAAGCTTTAAATAAACCATCGAGGGCAGTTATCTGACAATTTGCTGTTATTTTAAAAGTTTATGCTACCATCTGGGGATATATATATATATATATATATATATATATATATATATATATATATATATATATATATATATATATATATATATATATATATATATATACCTTTATAATCACACAAGGATACTTTGCAGTCTGAAAGGCAGTATACAAATATTCTAAATGAATAAACAATGCTGGCAATAATTAATGGCTTGTGACATGAACACAATTTCACCTATGTACAAATAAGCTTTCAGATTGTATTTTCTTCCCAGATGTACCCTCTCACTCTCTGGAAAGCAGTGGGGCTGCAGTGGGGAAAAATGTTATACAAATGAAATTGATTTTTAAAAAATCAACTTACATGCTATGCGGCAAGGGGAAAAGATGTATGTTTCTTTTTTATCTTACCATTAACTCTTCCAAATAACATCTAAAGGAGAGAAAGAGTTTGAAAAAAAGCATGCCCTGCTTACCTGAAATGACTGTTTCCTAAATGATGTAGCTCCAGTGGTTAAAGACCTTGAGCTTTACTTGGGTTCAAGACCTAAGCACTGCTCAATGGGATGAGCTCCTGTCGCTTGCCCCAGGTCCTGCCCATCTAGCAGTTCAAAAGCATGCAAATGCAAGTAGATTAATAGGTACCATTTCAGTGGGAAGGTAACAGCGCTCCATGCACCTTTTGTCACAGAAAGTGTCTTCGGATAACACTGGCTCCCTCGGCCAAGAAATGGAGATGGACATCATGCCCAAGAGTTGGGCATGACTGACAGGGAAATCTTTACTTTTAGATTCAACCAGGCCCACAAGCAACTCCGCTGTATACTATCAATGCAAATGCAGTATAAAGTGCTTGTCACCATATGATCTATTGGCTGAAAGTCCCTAGAATAATAGGGACTGCAGCTTTAGTTCATTTCCATGCTGGGCAAAATGCACGTCTGCTTTTGAGTCAGGATTGACCATTCATCATTGGCAAGTCTTTGCAGTTTTATTGGCAAGATTTTTGGAAATGGCCTGCCTCTGTTTCTTCCTAGGGTTGTATGTCCAAGGCAGGACTAGAATTCATATCTCCTGGTTTCTAATTTGGTAATTTAGACATTTACACCAGAGTAGCTTTGGTGTAAATATCTGCACTTTAACATGTGCACTTTAACATGTGCAGGTCTGATGGCTGCAGAAATACTTTTGTTTGCCCTTCAGTGAATAGGAATTTTATTGGTAAGGGGAATAAGAGTCTTTCTTTACTGATTATAAAAAAAGAGGAAACCAGATTATTTCCCACCCAATCACCAGGCAATAATAATCATGCCCTTAGTATCTCCTGTCCGGTTTACTGCAATGCAGTCTACATGGGGCTACCCTTGAAGAATATTCAGAATCTCCAACTGGTGCAGTATGCAGCAATATGGGTTGTAAATAGAATAGTTACTAGGCAGATGTGACATCACAAATTTGTGAGCTGCACTGACTAACTGATACTTCAAGGTGCAGTTCAAAGTGCTGGTAATCACCTTTAGTACTTAATACTTTCAGGGCCATTTCTCCATATTTGTTTGTACCCACCGTACCCAATCCTGCAGGATGACCATGGTCTAGATTCTATCAGCTAAGGAATATTGGCCTAGAAGATGATCTTCTTCTGCCACAGTATCCACCCATTGGAATGGTCTCCCTCCCTCTCACCAACCCTAGTGAACTTTCCTAAGTTCCAAAGACTTAGGAACCCTGAGTATGTGAAGGAGCCTCTATTCCTGGTTATGCTAATGAGCATTGCGGTTTTCTAAACTGCTGTGTATTTTAGATTTTGAATATGTTTCCACCTTTTAACTTTTTATATGAAGTTTGAAGCCCAGGTTTTGTGTGTCTGTGTCTATGTTTAGTGTTTATGTCTCTGGGTTTGGATCTATTTTTGCATGCGAAAGACTTTGGGTGTATGTATGTGTATGTATGTATGTATATATGTACACACACACATACACATACACACCACCAAAGTGGTACCTATTTATCTATTTGTATGATTTTGAACTGCTTGGTAGGCAGCACTTGGAGCAAGTAACAGGAGCTCACCCTGTCCCACAGCACTCAGGTCTTAAACCCAAGCTATCAGCTTTCCAGCTGACAAACTCTCTCTGTGTGTCTCATATATTAACTTTTATCTTTCCTAGGAAGCATCTCCCGCAACATCCCCTTACATAAGACCCATTCTCCCTAGCATCATCTACATTGATGAGAGGATGTGCAAAGGACACATATGCACTACTATTACTATTAATCTTCTCATCACTCTTTATCATCCATCCCCTCCCACTTGTGGCTTATGACTGTAACTTTGTCGCTTGTATCCTTACGATCTATATTGACTGTTTCCTAGTATGATTTGACTGCTTATTGTACTCTATGACTATCACTAAATGTTCTACCTTATGATTCTTGACTCTTGATGAATGTATCTTTTCTTTTATGTATACTGAGAGCATTTGCACCAAGACAAATTCCTTGTGTGTCCAATCACACTTGGCCAATAAAAGAATTCTAATTCTAATTCTTCCTATCTCCAATTCTTCTGGTCATCAGACATTTGTATAAAAGAAATCTTTTTTTTTAAATTTTATTCCCATTTCATTTTTTTTCTATCTTTATTGGTTTTCAGATGAATGTTTTGAAAATTACTGAAAATCCTATGGCACTGTGGTAGATAAATGTGCATTCAGTTTAGGATTGGGAGTAGCACCTGTTTGAGCAGAGGTGGAAGCTCGGCAATTTGTCTTTTCCTGACTTTTGTACCTAAGTCTCTTTGCCCTCCTCTTGCTCTTCTTTCTATTTTAAAATGCTGCATAAAAGCTTTTCAAGTGCTTATATCTTTATGCAAGCATTATTGACTTTTTGATTGAAATGCCTGCCCTATTTATGAACAGTTTTGTATAATGTAACCTGGCATATCTCATCACTGTTCATTGCAGTCGTCTCACATAAAACTTAATGGATGTCAAAAATGAGCCAACTGAATCCAGTACGAGAAAGAAACAAAAGGAAAAAAAATCTCTGCACATGAACCAAATGCCAGCCAAAATCTCTGAAAGTTTTAACCTCAGTGAGACCAGATGGCCTGGGTTAGGCCAAAAGAAAACTCTCCTTGAATATTCTTGCAAGCCAGGTCACTGCAAGCCAGTCCTACTCGCTGACAGTTATTTGTATATTACATGGCTTCTCCAAATAGTCCTTCAGTTTATGAAGAGCTGCCAGAAAGTGGAGGGGGGTGGAATCTTTTCTTTCCAATGATTTAGACAGATTAACTGGCCTAATTGGGCCTAAGCTACTGTGAAGAGAGAACGAAGAAGGTGAAAGCACAGGCTCTTCAGGTCTTCCAGTCGCATCCTCCTGGTTGACTGGTCTGCTTAGCCAAGCTGAAACCAGTCTCATTGTCATGTGGGATGCATTAATTGGAGTGCAGACTAATTTGCTAGGCTGCTTTAGTGCCCTTAAAAGGTGATTTAAAATTTAAAGTGATGGAAATTGTATAAAAGCATGCTGATCTGATCATTACCCAGAATTCAGTTTGACATTTCTTCTGTTTATCTGTTTTTATTATTGAGGCCTTAAGTATGCTATTGAAGGCTAACACTAGGTTCCCCGGAATGTTTGATCACACTTATTTTTATTATTCAACGAATGCAGTGAGTGAAGATTCCTGCTGCTTCTTAAACAAATGAATATATTTTGCTGCGAGTGGTATTGAATCAAGATTTCTTTTTAAATGTCTTTCCTTTTTTCTTTTGCTTTAAACCATATAAAGCAAATGTGCTAATGTTATGTGCTAATGTTCTAATAAACAAGATTTAAATGCTGTGATAATGAAGAAAAGATGCACACGTCCCATAACAAAGAACATGAAATCTTTGGTAATCTATTCAGCAAAGGGCATGGTTGATTCACGGCTTGGCATGTGAATCCTTGAGCCTCCTATGTAGTGCTTTTCAATCCTGGCAATTTTAAGATATGTAGACTTCAACCACCAGCTAGCATACAGTTCCTACAATACTGGGAATTGAAATCCATGCATCTTAAAATTGGCAAGGTTGAGAAATGTTGCCCTACAGCAGAACTGTCAAACTCCCCACTCGTGGGCCGGATGCGTCCCACATTGACCATGCCCATGCCCAGTTTAGTGAAGGAGCAAAAGTCCCAATACATCACGTGACACCGCCATGATTATGTGAGTTTGACACCCCTGCCCTACAACATCCCTCACTGCACAGCTGAATTTCAGTTTTCCACCATTTCAAAGTAGGTGCCCAACAGCTATAGATTAATCCTAAAAAGAGCTAAAGCAGTTTTAAAAATACCCTCTAAATTGATAGAGAGAAAAAAGGATAAAATCCCCAGCTTGGCTCTAGTGCAATGGCCTCCCACCTTTTGGGGCACTACGGACTGGTTCCATGGTTCCATGGACCAGACAGGAAGTGGTTTTGCATGCTGCCTGCCTCCCACAGATGGGGCTTCACTTGTTTGCACAGCCGGTTTCTGGCATGCTGTGGCCTTGTGCCAGTCCATGGACCAGAGGTTGAAGACCCCTGCTCTAGTGAATGACACTCTGAATTGCCTTTTGGATTTCATTCACTGCAACTTTCATCCACTCACAAATCTTGATGTATTTATATGATGACACTGCACTTTGTGGTAATAGTATTGTTTTAGTTCACATTGTAAATAAGGCAAAGGGTATCCTGAATCACTTTACATTAAAAACCCAATTGTTCTTTTTCACCACAATATTCAATTAGGTAGACTCAGAGCCATGGGCTAAACAGTAGATTGTGCTAATTAATTAATTAATTAATTATTAATCTGATATGCTCCCCATTTTGTCAGAGTGAGTGTAGGTGGCTTATAATTATTCAGTTAAATACAATGTACAACATTAACACAATAAATAGGCATCTAAAATTACAATTTTTAATTTAAAATGAAATTGACCAGGATAGAGAAGGAAGAAGTAAAGTATACATGCAGGTGGGACACTATCTAATCCATTAGCCACTTCCAAAATGCAACATTCCTTTGGGGGCCTAGGCCAGCTGACACAGTCATGTCTTCAAGCATTTTGGGAAGGCAAATCGTTGGGTAAAGATCTCACCCCAGGGTGAGGTATTCTCATCCCAGGGGACAAGGTATTCTAGAGAGCAGGACCCATGGCAGAAAAGGCTCTTCTTCTGGACCCTGTGAGGCAAAATTATCTTGATCAACCAGGGAAGAGCAGTGTAGTGTAGGCCACCCTAGGCAGCCCAAGAACTGCCCATGAAGCTGTGTTCTGCACTAGCTGAAGCTTCCAGATTCTCTTCAAGGGTAGCCCCATTGCAGTAATCCAAGAACTAGATCACCAGGGCTTGAGGTGGGATGGGCTAAGGGAGAATGACTGGCCCAAAGTCACAGGTTTTCATGCCTAAAATGGAACTAGGATTTACAATCTCCTACTTTCTAGCTGAATGCCTTATCCACCAGACCATACTTACTAGATCATTCTAAAGAGTTTCACATATTCTTTGCTTAAAGTTTGATAAATACATATTTGACAAGCATTTCATCATCACCATTATTAGAATTTTTATCCAATTGAATCACTTCATTAATTGTCTTTCATCCAGCAAAAATCAAGGATACCTGAATTTGAAGTATTTTTTAACAATGGATTTAAAGTGATGTGAAATGTTACAGATGGTAATCTAAAGAGCTCAAATATACACTGGTATTAACCAATTAATTTGGCATATTTTACTGATACAATCATACTTTATGTACTGCACAACTATAGCCACTGTATCAGACTGATGGCATGAATTATCTCTACATGTTCAGTGCTAAAAACACTTTTGTAAATGTTTGACATATTTTGTGGGGCAGAACCATGTATGTCTTGTCAAGTGATATAACTCTATATGACAAATGCCATATGCCAAAAATTAGAAAGGGATGCATTCATCTCCCTGGAATTTGCTTTCTATATTAGCATTTTTAAAGCATTAGATTTATTTTTCTGCCTTTGTACAATAAAACTATGTAAAGCATTTGAAACCAGGCAGCATGAATATTATAGCTTCATTCCTCCTGCTAAAAGCCCAAAATTCTAGTATTAGTACATAACAAAGTTTGACACACTTTGGGCCATAAAATCTGAACAATATGAAAGGCAGGCCTATACATTTGTTGGACACGGATTTGGTGAGATTAATAATTTTATAAAGTTTTCTAGACAAATATTCAATTTTGAAAATTTAAGAAAGTAAACATTTTTACTCAATTTAGTCCCAGAGCGAATGCCACCAAATGGAAATACTGTATATCTATTATATTGTATTGTACCTTCACTCAGTTATTGTACTGTGTATCTTTCTCTTTTGTGAAGCTCTGAATTTCCCACCCCAATGAAGACATCTGGAATTTTAGAGTCCTATTGTATAAATGTTCATGAGATTTTATTTATTTATCAGATTGATATGCCACTTATCTCATAGGGTGATGGCAGTGGTGTGGCAGCCACTTGCAGTCCAGAATGCAAGGGCTGAGTTTAACACATTGCCATCATCTGTTGCACTTCTTACCACCTGAATATTTTCTAGGCATTTAGTTTGCCTTTAAACAAAGCACTAGAGGCAGCCATATATATATCCTTTTTTCTTTCTTTTCCTAAAAGGAAGGGGCAGAAGGTTCACACACAATAGCATGCTTGGCAATACTTATGTTTTATATTTATATTTTTATTTATTAGATTTATAGCCTACCTTTTCTCCAAAAGCTCAAGATGTCTTACAAGAGAATCTCCTTTCTTTTTTTTTTAACCACTCCCATCCGTACCCTCAGTGATTTCCTTGATGGATTTGAACTCAAGTTTTCTGTGTCCTAATTCAAGAATTCATCTGTTGCAATTTCTGCTTCCCATTCAATTTTTAATAAAAATAAACTTAAATAGGAATCATGGGGATGGTGTCATCAAGAACAATAGTGGATATGGAAGATATGAAGAGAAATGTCTCTGATGATCTTTAGTATACTCTGTCACCCACATTTAATCGGTGCTATTTGTTAACCAAGGAAAATTTATATTTTCAACAGTGTGAATGTTGGGAACAGGCATCCTCTCTCTAGAAAAGATGTACTTCCAGTGAGATGGTCCAATGAGGATTGTGGAAAACTAGGAGTGGAGATAACAATATGGTGAAGATTGGTGTCCAGATCAATGCAAATTGGCTGGCACAAGTCTTTCCAGATAAAAGAAGATAATGAGATTACCCACTTGCACTCTGCCATTCCTCATGAGTAGATAAGGAATTGAAGTTTTTGTAGTTGGCTCATGAATTGAATGACTAAGAGTCAAAGGATTTAAATTACACTCACAATCACAAACAACTGAATATGGCTATTCCTGTCGTGGGAGGGATGTCCGAAAGAAGAGAAATTGCATTTAAAGATCTGCACTTTTATGTAAATGGTTCACATAAAAAGAGAGCAGAGTTCATAAAAAGAGAGAAGGGTTTAGACTGTATGGCTGTGATCACCATCTTTGCTTTTTAATCCCTCTTGTAGACACTTCCCTGCCCTGAAGACTTTCTCTGAACGTATAAATACTGGAGAGACTGGAGCTACCTCCTTCTCTTCCTCCTCCCTTTTTAATTATTTAATAGAATAATAAGTAATTTTAAAGATGAAATTAAATGAAGCCAGAATGAAAAGGGCAGAAAATGCCCTATATAGTTATATATATAGTTATATATATAGTTTTATATATATAGTTATATATATAGTTATATATATAGTTATATATATATAGTTATATATATAGTTATATATATAGTTATATTATATTATATTATATTTTATTTTATATTACAGTTATATTATATATAATATATATAAAATCTCAGAGGATGAGTAGCAGATTTACCTAAACTCATTATTTTGATCCTACCACTCTAAAAATGATTTTTTATGAGAGGAATAAAACTCTAAATTATTTGGAAGGGTATAGATCTGGTGTATTGGCTTCTCATAGCCAGTTTCAATGTGGCTATGGCAGATGACCAATCACTCCTTGTATAATCAGAATGATGAAAGAAGGATGAGATAGGCATAAGAATTTAATTAGGGTAATTTAAACTGACTTTTGTATTTCTACATCTTTTAAAATATTAAGGTTTGTTTTTAATACAAGAAGCAATTTAACATCACCTTCTTTCAGTATTTGAGACAGAAGAGGATTATTAATTAAAATAAATTACCCTCACTTTTTAGCTTCTGAATTTTGTATTTTGGCCTGAAGTAATATGTACTTTCTGAGCTGCATGATAAGGTATAGAAATAATTAGGCACCTTTCTTTTTTTCTATGAAACTTGAAGATAAGACTTTGAGTTAAATATATATCAGAGAAAGAGAGAGAGATGAAATATGAAAATTATTTCATTACAGTAATGAATTTACAAAAATGAATGAGAAAAAAAGTCAATATGTTGGTATCTTCTGTTCCGATCCTATTGGGTTCTAATTAATTTGCTTCAAGACTGATCTTCCTGTGCATTTTTGCAAATGGTTAGTAATTTAGTTAAATTTGTCCCACTTCTAACTTGATGTAGGACAAAATAGTAATGCAAGTTTCATTGAATTGGAGAAACTGGGTTACCTTTTTAAAAAGTTTATAGTTCATGCCAATGTTCTAAAATAATCTCATTAAAGAAGCAGAGAGATGACTTGAGAAGGAATGGCACTTTTTTTTTTCAATTATAGAAGAATATTATGAATAACATCAGTCCATAACCCCAGAGATAGTTACAGTTGTTTCAGTAAGTATCTTGCTCTTTATATGGATTTAGGCCTGATAAATAATTTTATTCCTATATTGTGGGCAGTTTTGTCTGTTTAGTTAGCACATTAAGGATGCCTAGTGGGCTATAGTAGTCTCCAAAATAGGCATTAGTTCTGGTATTATTTTTTGAGAACAAAGAATTTCTAGCAATTGCTATTATCTGAAATATGAACAGTAGTCTGGATTCAAAATATCCTAATGATATAAGCATACACTTGTAAAGTAGACATATGGATCTTGATTTACATTTCAATATGCACCAAACCAATTAGCATTTCCTCAACTATCTTCCTTCCTTTTTTCCTTTAATCTATGCAAGGCAGTCTCTAGTTAAAAATAAGAACAAATTTGTCAACTACAAAAAAAATTGTATTCAAAAGGATTTCCTATATTAGGAAAATCTGCTTGCCAACATGGACATATCTGAGGAAAATATGTTCAAGAATATGTCTGAAGTTTTGGGTTTTATTTTTTATTTTTAAAAAGATGCAAACTGATAGGAGGAATGGGAAGAAATGAGCTCAAGGTTGAAAAAAATGCAAAGTTATAAAAGGCTAGATGTGTAACTTTGTTTTGTTTTGTTTTGTTTCATTTCATCTGCCATTTCCAGATTAAGCTTTTGTTTGTATTGGATTATGTTTCTTTATTAGCAACGTCCTGAATTTCTGAGCAAGGGTAAAAATAGCCACAAATTCAAGATTGCTGTTCTTTACAATAAACCTGATGGAATAATCTCATTTTGATAACACTGGATTTTAAATCATTCCAGTGAAGTCTTTGATGTAGATATTACACTGCATGGAAGCCAAGATGAACCCTATTGGATCCAGGTCCCAATGACCAATGCATAAAACTGGAATCTAGCATAGAAGACCCTATTCTTGGAGGAAATCTCAGTTTGGTGGTCTCTGGTTCAAAAGATTCACGTTCAAAGGAGTTTAGCTCTAGTTTCATACCTGAAACTTGACAGGTGTTCAACAGCTTCATTGTTAATTGTCAGGTAATCCAGACAAGAAAACACAATCATGAATACCAACACTGTCTTTATTATAAGATTACAGTAACAAAATCTTGCAAGTCTGAAAGTATTTCCAAAGAACTAGGGAGGGTCCTTTCTGAAATGCTTTTTCACTCCCATTCTTTCAGAGATTGAGATATCTCTTATCTAACTATTTTCTCTAGGTTGTGGCTGCTTCCTTTTATTTCCTTTCATAACCTATTACACCAATCTTCCTGGATGCATAGAATAATGTTCT
>NC_142009.1:280634144-280715405 GCF_049901735.1 Notechis scutatus | reverse complement strand
GTCCATTAAATCCATCTGAAGGCACCTGATTCAAATGAAGCCTTAGAACATTTTTGACAATTCAAATCAGCAAATATATTAAATTAGGAGACTCGAGACTCCAATTGCTTAGGATGATCCTTTGAATCAAATCTTCAAAGGGAATAGTTTATATAACAGTGGGTTTAATGTATGTTGAAGAGTGGTATAAACAAATACCTCTATGTATAGATATATATTTATAATTTTGAGAGTGCCCTTTTTTCACTACACTGAGTGGGAAATCCATTTATTTTCTATTACAAATGATTTCTACATACACTCTTCCTTTGCTCTTCTGTATTTACCAAAAACAAAAGGATCATATTTTAAAAATGTTTAACATGTATTTAAAAACTGGACACTTCTTCTCTTCCCAGAGAATAAAACAAAGATCCTGTGGGGCATTGTAGTTGACAACACCTGTGATGAATTATTTGTAAATGTAATGAATTACATTACTAGGGGCATGTCAAATTATACGTCGATAATGAATTTTTGGATGCATCTGCTATGTAATTGTTCCCAGCGGACATGTATTCATCTTCACCTGGCATTATTTTCCTGATTTTGGTGGATTTTTTTTAATTATGCATTTTCGTTCCTATCATAATTGTTACCATGATCCCTGTTCCTTTGTTCTAATCAGGCTGCTTTAACGCAGTGCATATTCTGAACAAAAGAGGAGGAGAAAACACACACACAGGGATATTGGCTAAACAAAACCCTGGTCTTTATGTGTTACTGTGTAACAGCCTACTTGGCTTCAGAGCGTTGGTGGTGTTGACAGGGAGATCAGTTGTTTTCCTGCTTCTATCTGCCAGCTGCTGCTGCAGTGTATTCTGAAGCACACAAAATGAATAAAAGTTAAAAGCTGTGCCGATGACAGATATGCTTGCATAGCTTTTATTTGGTCTATCTTGGATTTTAATAAGGCAAATAAAGCAAATTGAGAGTGTAAACCAGCCCGTGTTTCGCCTTGACTTTTGTTATGGAAACATTCTCAATGAAACGATCTTTCATCAGTTTACGAGACCAGAGAGCACCAGTTTTGTGTTAGCCAAGTATACACAACTTTTCAAACAATAATAGTGTTTGCCATCCAGAGCTCAGTTCCACTTCACAAATTTATTCTGCAAAGGCAGACCTTGTCATTTATACCACAGCTCATGGATCAAAAGTCCTTCTGTGAATAATACAGTTGTTTCCCTATTTGATCTGAGACAGCTGATTGATTTGTAGCCCAGTCCAAAAGAAGAATTCATCTGAAGTACTAGAATTGAAGTTAATTTGCAATCTATTTTGATTCTAAACCTGCTGGGAAATGTGTTCTAAGGTCTGATTTTCACATTGCTTAGTTCTAGTCTAAACTGCTCAATGTTCCCTGAAAGTCACCGTAGTTCTAGATATACTGGGATACCCACAGGTACAGGTAGTCCTCAACTTACAACAGTTCATTTAGTGACGGTTCAAAGTTACAGCGGCACTGTAAAAGTGACTTGTGACTGTTTTTCACACAACCATAACAGCATCCCCTTGGTTACATTATCAAAATTCAGGTGCCTAGCAACCAACTCATATTGAGTTGGTTACATGTGACCATGTGATCACCATTTGCGACCTTCTAACAAGTAAAATCAATGGGGAAGTAAGATTCACTTAACAACTACGTTACTAACTTAACAGCTGCAGTGATTCACTTAACTACTGTGTCAAGAAAGGTGGTAACTTAAGAACTGTCTCATTTAGCAACATAAATATAGGGCTCAATTGTGGTCATAAGTTAAAGACTACCTGTAGTATTTTGGAGATAATTTTTTGACAATTAAGCAAACATATGCTGTAAGTAAAGGTCATAAAACAACTTTAAAAGAGAGGTGGTCTTAACTTGACCCATGCAATAATTATCAAGTTAGGACAAGTCAAAGATATTTTATTACCTTTCACGGTATTCATGATGAGATGTTATGAAACATCAAGAGTCATAACCTCTTAAAAAAAACAACATATGCTATGCTTAGTTATTACTGCCCTTCAATCAGAAATAACTACATAATGCAATTTGATTAGAACAACAGTTGTAAGGTTTGGTTACTAACATGAATTTAATTGAATTATATGATATGAGATTACATGAAAACTATGGATTAAACTGGGTTTCTTTCCAAGTAAATATATTCAGTGTTAGGTGTCAAACAATTTTCTTTGAAATATAAATGTATATGGATTTCATGATAAAAATAGATATTGTATAAAATATCTTGATATGTCTAAACAGGCATGAAGTAGGGGACTGGAGATTAAAACATATGAAGAACAGTTACAGAAACTGGGCATGGCTAGTCTAGTGAAGAGAAGGACCAGGGGAGACATGATAGCAGTCTTTCAATATTTGAGGGACTACCACAGAGAGGAATGAGTCAAGCTATTTACTAAAGTGCCTGCAGGCCAGACAAGAAATAATGGATAGAAACTGAACAAGGAGAGTTAACCTGGAAATAAGGAGAAACTTACTGAAAGTGAAAACAATCAACCAATGGAACAGCTTGCCCTCGGAAGTTGTGGGAGCATCATCACTTGAGACTTTCAAGAAGAGATTGGATTACCATTTGTCAGAAAGAGTGTAGGGTCTCCTGCTTGGGCAGCGGGGTGGACCAGATGACCTACAAGGTCCCTTCCAACTCTGATTGTCTGTTACGTGTTAAGCCTCTTTTCCATCCCCCTTAGTGAGTCCTATAGGGAACACAGCTTCCTGTATCTCACCTAAAATACATGTTCCTTCAAAGATTCCCCGAATTTCTTTGCTTCATACATAATAGTGCTGAAAAAAATGTATCACTGATAGTATCTCATTAATTTTGCTGTTGTTCTTTGCTCTTCAGATCCCTCTTTTCAAATAACTATGTATGAACACTATATGACATTGGAATTTTTAATGCACAACATTTTGGCAAGTAAATCAACATTTTTATGCTAGCCAACCATGGGGTATCTGTCATTCATTCGGTCTTTATCAAATTTAACAGCGTTCAAATCAAATTACTAAAATAAAAGTTTGAAAATGACATATCAGCATTTGTGTTCCTCACCTACCTAAGTAAGTGGGCATGGTGGATATATTTTATTTTTTTAACAATTCATTTTGATTCTTAAAGATAAGCAATCAAATGGTAGATATTTTTAATGCAACAGTATGAAAATTTTAGAAAAACCTTGCTGGTTGACAGCAAACAATTATCTATAATTATCTATAATTCTTTGTGCCAGGCCCATAGAAGCAAATATTTGTGAGAAAAGATGATTTAGCGGCCCCCAACCTTTTGGTCATTAGGGACTGGTTTCGTGGAGAGAAGCTTTTCCGTGGAGTGGAGTGGCTGTGGTTTCATGTGCTGCCTGCATCCCATGAATGGAGCTTTGCTTGTTTTTGCAGCCTTGTTTCTGGCATAGACCTGGCATTGGGAACCTCTGATCTAGTGGACAGGCATATAAGTAAAAATGGCATCTTCTCCATTTTGCCAGCAGGGCCATTCCTTGAGTAAAAATCTCCTCAGGAGATTTTTGAGGAAATCACTGTGGTAAGAATCAGTTTGTCTACTAAATTATCCTTTAGTTGGTGTTAATTTTAGTCAGAGAGACAATTGAGGCATCAGGGAGGTTGTGAATTCTAGTCCTACCTTAGGCACAAAACCAAATGGGTGACCTTAGGCCAAGCATTTTTTCCTCATCCTAGAGAAGGAAGCAATGCCCAACCACTTCGGGGGCGAGGGGGAAGCTTGCCAAGAAAACTGCAAGAAATTTTCCAGGCAGAATCTGATAATCAGACATGATTGAATGATAAGGGGAAAAATCTTTAGTTAAGAGATCTGAAATTACTATTGCAATTCAAATGAATAACTGGACCAAATAAATCTCATCCACTTTACATGCCTAGACAGACCACTGGAAAAGAGGTGGTAGTAGTATTCTGCTATTAATGTTTTTTTTTTGTAGTGTATTGTCACATTTTTTAAAATTTATTTTGGATATATTTAACTTTTGTTTACTTTGCTTTTTTATGTTGGGCCAAATAAATGTAATCACACATACTGAATCTATTTTGATTTGAATCAGTCCCTCAGGTTTTGTAAGTTTATATGAAACAGAAACTCCCCTTAACTGAGTGACATGCTGCCTGCAATCTTTTGAATCTTAGAGTCAATGGACCAAGGTTAGTTCACCAGAAGAACTTAAAACATTTCTTGCCAAAAATCAACCAGTCAAAATTTGCAGCTTCATTTTCTTAGCAAGCATACAAAGATAACTAGGCAATATTAACAGGTTTGTGGTTCTTGTGGAAAATATTTCATTACTTTTCTTCACAGCTATATGTCAAATCACTTTGATGTCTTTATTTCATGTATTATTTCTACTATCCATAGCTATTTTAAGAGCTATAATGCTATTATATTAGTCTGAGGTGTTTGGGTGAAAAATTACTTGGGTCCCATTTTAACTCATAATCTATCAACCTTTATTTTAATGATGCTTGTAAAGTAACAGTATTTGGCAGGCAATGTATGAGATGTATGACTTCCAATGTATGACTTCCTTCAGTTTTTGGAAGTTTGAAAAAAATTCCAACAATGATCAAGAGCAATCTATGAATTATCTCTCTTTCTTATGTGCAGAGTCTAAACTGTAAAAAGAAATAATATAGAATTTGCACAAGGCTACTTGCACTTCAAGGGGATATGGTGGCTCAGTGGCTAAGACGCTGAGCTTGTTGATCAGAAGGTCGGCAGTTCAATGGTTTGAATCCCTAGTGTTGCGTAATGGAGTGAGCTCCCATTACTTGTCCCAGCTTCTGCCAACCTAGCAGTTTGAAAGCACATAAAAATGCAAGTAGGGATCACTTTGGTGGGAAGATAACAGCGTTCTGTGTGCCTCTGGTGTTTAGTCATGCCAGCCACATGACCACGGAGACATCTTTGGATAGCACTGGCACTTCGGCTTAGAAACAGAGATGAGCACTGCCTCCTTAGTGCCGGAAACAACTAGCACACATGTGGAGGAGAACCTTTTAATTGTGGTACTAGTGGTTTTACCACAAGACTGATGAGGAACAATTTGATAGTACAGTATATCTCTTTCCTATATGGGCATGATACATAGAACTTTATATATAATGATTATGTAATATAGAATCAAGCAAACATTTATTTTAGTCACTAAAGGGGTATACTTTGTTTGTCCAGCCCTTGATAGGATATCTGTATAAAGTTGGATGACCTTTCTCATCGTCAATCCAAAAACCTTGGGAAACAGATTCTCTTTAACTTTGAAGTGGTCTTTCCCCATCTGAAATAAACAAATACTCCTTAACCTTTACATTTCTGACAAGACTGGGCAAAACATTCTACCTACAAGATAACATATTTATTTTATTTTTATTTGATTTGTCAATCACTTACAAGATAATAGGTATAAGAATAAACATAGTTATGAATACATGAAATGGATACATATAAGAAAAATAAAAGAAACAATAGGACAGGGACGGTAGGCACACTGGTGTTCTTATGCACGCCCCCTACAGACCTCTTAGGAAAGGGGTGAGGTCAATAGTAGATATATACCTATCCTTGGCAAACTCCAGTGAGATGACAATCATAAAGGCATGTGAGTAATTGTAGTTCAGACCCTAGATAAACTAGCTCAAATTATAGGATAGGATGGAACTTCAATACAGACCTAAGTCTTGTTTGGTGGCTTTGAAAAGAGTCCATCTGCCATCTTTTTGAGATTTCCTAATTGACAGAAGGGCCTTTGTCTTATTGTATTCTTCAGTATTGTGAATATGCTTTGATTGCTGTCTCATGTTATGGTAATATGCTATTTCATTATACTACCTTAGTATCAAGCCTGACGTAGTATTACAGTGTGGTCATTGCTTTGAAATCCTGAAGAGCCTATTACCCAACTCTGCTGGACTGTGGACAGAGCAATACAATATTCATTTAAAAATCAACTTTAATAGTTGGTTTGGCTTACTACTAGACTTAGAAACCTGATCCCTTCCTACAGAACCTATACTTTGACTCTTCTTATGCTAGCCCCCTTATTCCTCCCCCCAGCTTCTTCCTGCTGTTGTATATAGCACACTGGTATCTGGTGAAGCATGGCCACTGCAGCAGGATGGCAGTCTTAAGACTAACATCCAGATTGTTTGCAAATAAATTCAGTGAGATGTTTCTGAAAGTTTTGCCAAATTCTATGCAATTGCAATCAGAAGATGCTGATTTGAATTATGCCCAGATTTGGTTGTGTTGGCTGCTTAAGCTTTGTGTAAAGAACCTCCAGTGTCACTAATTTCTGTTCTCCTATGTCAATTTCTCATCTTGCAGTATTGGCTGATAATATATTATTATTTTTGGAAATTTGTCCAGGTTTAAATAAAACCTAATCAAATTAATAAATATACAGTCCCGAGGAAGATAGTTGCAAAATAAAATAAGAATAAAAAATAAAACAGTAAACCATAGTGTTCTTACCATTTGTTAGGATTTTAAATCCCATTTAATATTTTTTTTTTAATTTAACTTTTTGGAGAAGAAATATATACAAATGCAAACAGAGAATAAAAAACAGGTTAAAAGAAATAAGGCACAAATAAGTAAACAAGGGATATAAAAATATCTAGGAAGTTATAGTTTCCTGATATATCATTAGCTAATTATGAATTTTGAATATAATATTTATTATTTATGTATTAAATGTATATGATCACCATCTCACTGGTAAAATGATCTTGGATGGCTTATACACATTACTTTGAATGACCAAAAATCATAATGAAGCTTTAAATATGGATTAGTATTAGGAACTGAGTTCAGTGCAGTACAAATCACCAGCTAACATTTTAGAACCTACAATAGAATGAACTAAAATAAAGAATCTCTTCTGCTTTAAACATCCCATTAACTCTATACATAACCATCATCATCACCCCATTTCGGATTGAATACAAATAATCCATGTATCAAGATATAATGCAGAAACTATTTCCACTTTGAATTAAATTATTTGCCATATTTTTTTGAAGATAAGACATTGGAAATGGAAGCATATTCCCACAACTTGCTCAACATCATTCTTCCAATTTGTTTGATGCAGACATAAGTACTAATGGAAAGATTGTTCTTTTTATATTGCTTCATAGTGTAATATCAGGACCTGCCTATTGGGAATTTGGGGTAGGAGGGTGTATTGAAATGCTAAATAATGTCATAACCAAGTTCAACATCCATTAGCAAGGGAAAGTTTTAAATTTCCTCTCCATCTGTCAACAGTACATAAAATGCTTATAGTTTCCTATTTGGGGGATAATATAGCCACCAGAAGCTGATAACATGACAATTTAAAAGTAAGCAATTGGAGAGATCACAATTTTTAATGAGAAAATCATTCATAGAATTTTTGCTGTATTGGGGAATTTTCATCACCAAAAGATGTTGGCTGAATGTGTCTAAAATTAATAGAAGAAGAATCAAGTGACTCAGTTGACAAAAGCTTCAATGAAATAAATGCCACTTTCTTGATTATGATAAACCAATTAAATCTAATTTCTGTTCTGTTTTCATACATAAGCAACAGCTGTACACGCTATCCATGAGTAATTAATTGCTTCCAACTGCCTGCCAGTGAAAATGATAGTTCTTTACATTGATGACACAACACAACATGTGTCCCTAAACACATTAGGGTTTATCATATGATTACACAATATGCCATAGGGATTTACAGAACAGGCAACAGATTTAGATCAGAACAGGAAAATGTGCAAGCTTTGTTCAACATGACTGGCAGAGGATGAATATAGCATTCCTAGAGACATTACACATTCAGGAGGGATGAGCACCAGGGATGCCTTTAAAACCTTTAGGCAGTGCCTGCACCTTTGCACATTGCTATTAAAATGGCAAAAAATGCAGGGGGGGTACTCTATATTTTCAAAATACGATCACTGCACTATTGTTGTAGCACTACAAACCCCTCCTCAAGGCTTGGGTAATATTAAGCCACTGGTGTTTTAAATTTTTTCCTTCAAGTGTTTTCTGATGATTCTTCTTCAGTTTCATGGAAATAGAAACCACTTGGGTTTTTCTTTCCAAAAGCAAGGAACATCTCAATGAATCAAAAAGTATGGAGAATGAAAAGACAGGTTACAAACAGAAATAATTCAAAGAAAAGTGAAAGATATTCCAAAAAACATTTTCAGTCGGTTTAATCAATGTGTATGCTTTTGTTATCTTAATATGATTTGGTTGAATTTCTCCTTCTTGGAACGAGAAATGTTATGAACATTAAGTAATAAATATTTTAATAAAGAAATGGATGTTCACCACATTCTATAAGTATGGCCATCTCACAGCATTTTCACATTTTTTTAAATTCAAAAAGTTTAAAATAGGATTCTGTTGACTAATTAAGACTTTGTAGTTGTAGTGTTGTCCTTTTGTCTGCCTTTGCCTTTTAGCCCCTAACAACAATTGTAGGTACATGAAAAGGCCTTTACTCAGGAGTTTAGTCCACATTTCTGATGAAATAGAGTGAGATCCATGAAAACTTGCTATATATGGAAACAGGTTTCACAATACCTTAATATGGAAAAAAAAACCCTTCTGGATTATACCCTGAAATATAAGTTTATTTCTGTTAATATTAAACAGCTTCATCCAGGATCATTCTAGAGATAAGGAAGGCATATGACAATTTAGGAAGAGAGGAAAATCATCTTTTCCTGTGAATTTCCACTGCAATCTGAGAACAGGAATCCAAAAATGTACCAATGAAAGCTGGCAAGAAACTATGTGCAAATAATATTATTTATTGTGCCTTCGGGTCAGTTTTTTTTGCTCCTGGTGACTGCCTAGATATCTCCATATCAGAACTGGTTTGCCAATGTCTCCTTTTCAGGGCTGAGAGTAACTGGATGGCCTAAGGGTCACCCAGCTGGCTTCGTACCTACAAGCGGGACTAGAACGCTTAGTTTCTAGCCTAATGCCTTAACACCAAAAAGTACCAGAGAAAAACATGCACACATTTTTGGGCAGTGGCTGCAAACCAACATAGTTAACAGATAACAGATATTCAGAGTTGGAAGGGACCTCGTAGGTCATCTAGTCCAACCCCCCGCCAAAGCGGGAGACCCTACACCATTTCTGACAAATGGCAGTCCAATCTCTTCTTGAAAGTCTCAACTGATGGCGCTCCCACAACTTCCGAGGGCAAGCTGTTCCATTGGTTGATTGTTCTCACTGTCAGAAAGTTTCTCCTTGTTTCCAGGTTAAATCTCTCCTTGTTCAGTTTCCATCCATTCTTCCTTGTCTGGCCTACAGGAGCTTTAGAAAATAGCTTGACCCCTTCCTCCCTGTGGCAGCCCCTCAAATATTGGAAGACCTCTATCATGTCTCCCTGGTCCTTCTCTTTACTAGACTAGCCAAACCAGTTCCTACAACCATTCATTGTATGTTTTAACTTCCAGTCCCCTAATCATCCTGATTGCTCTTCTCTGTACTTTTTCTAGAGTCTCAACATCTTTTTAAAAATGTAGTGACCAAAACTGGATGCAGTACTCTAGGTGTGGTTTTACTAAGGCTTTATAGAGTGGTATTAGTACTTCCCTTGATCTTGATTGTATCCCTCTGTTAAAACAACTTAGGATTGCATTAGCTTTTTTGGCTGCTGCTGCTGCACACTGCTGGCTCATATTTAGCTGGTTGTCCACTAAGACTCCAAGATCCCTCTCACAGTTACTGCTATTGAGCCTGGTTTCACCCAGTCTATATGTGTACTTTTGGGGTTTTTTGCCTAAGTGTAGGACTTTACTTTTCTCTACATTGAATTTCATTTTGTTAGATACGGCCCAGTGTTCTAGTCTGTCAAGATCCATCTGGATCTTGAGCCTATCTTCTTGGGTGTTAGCTATTCCTGCCAGCTTAGTATCATCTGCAAATTTGGTAAGTTCCCCTTGTATTCCCTCACCTAAGTCATTAATGATATTGAAGAGTACTGGGCCAAAGACTGAATCTTGTGGCACCCCACTGCTTACTTCCCTCCATGTAGTTAATCCATTCACAGCATCATCATCACTTTGCTCTCTTGCATATTTATGTTGTTTGTATGTGGATTTATGAGCACATCTGCATGGAAATATCCCCCTCCCCCAATAGCTACATGTTTTCCACTTTGCTCTCTATAAATTATGCTCAGCTTACACATATAAGCCAGTCTACTTTTGCTATTCATTATGCTATTCACTACAAACTCCATAAACTGCCACTTTCCAAGAATACAACTGAGGCCTAAGTCAGCATTTTTATGATATCATCTGTACTGGCAAAACATTAAAGGCTCAATATTTAATAAACATAATAAACATCCCCATGAAACAAATTGTTCATAAACTACCTGTTTAATTTTTCAGGGTTCCTGAACCACATATTTTCTTATTAGTAGCAAGCCTGCTGGGCTGCAGGATAGATAGAGCCTGTCAGGGACAGAATATAATGTAGCGGTTTTATGAATTATTTCTGTGAGGAAAAGCCTATTACAGCTGACAAGATGATGATATTAGCCCATCATCATTCCAAAGACACCACCCTTCCCCCTTTCATCCGTCAGGCCTCTTGTATGGGAGCGGTTCGCCAGGCAGGCTTTGCATTGCCAACACAAAGACAAATACTTCCCTCTTTTCCGAGTCCATGAAACATTTAGTATTTCATTTCAAATCATGGCAGGTGACAGTAACAAATGGCCTTATGAATCTCCCTTATTGTCCCTGATGAATCAGAAGATGAAAGAAAAGTCAAATCTCTTTCTCTCTCTCTTTTCTCTCTCTTTCTTTTTATCCCCAGAGATTGGATTTGTTTGTTTATTCACTTGGCCTGAGTAAAAATGGTTCCCGCCAGATTCTAAAACGAATTTCTGGGTTGCTGGCAATTAGCAATCAGAAAACAATGAACAAGAAAAAGCAGAAGATCGGCTACGTTGCTCTGATGCTCCCTTTTTCTCAATTTGGAGCATAATTACCTGGAAATGGATTTCAGTGAGATTTTGGCATTGATTTTTTTTTTAATGTAAGTATACATTAAATGAGTGGAGCTGGAGAGAACTACAGCAAAAAAAAAACAACAACATAAAATGGAGTTGTATATTAGATAATTTTAATAAGATACATGTGTGGAAAGAATGTATCATGAATTATAAACTTCTTATTGCCTTTTTTGTTTTATTTAAAGGGAAATTGCATTGATGGTGCTTAATTTTTTTAGTAATGATATATCCGAGCCATACAAGTTTTATATAAGATTGTTTTCTAAATGTGGTTGTCAAAGAGAGAACATCTTTAGCAGAGATGCAAAAGAAAGATTCTTATTTTAACTGCAAGTCTGAGACACTTTCCGACAGATTATTCTACATGTCCTTCCAGCACCTTTTCTACAATTATATTTTAAAATTTGAAATATTTAAAGACTACCCACCATCTATAGCAGTGTTTTTCAACCTTGGGAATTTAAGACGTGTGGACTTCAACTCCCAGAATTCCCCAGCCAGCATATGCCATGGGGAATTGAGGAGTTGAAGTCTGCACATTTTAAACTTGCCAAAATCAAAAACTGCTGGTCCAAAGGTTCTCATATTGGGTTACCATCCAATAGAAAATAAGCTTAAATAGTAAAACCAAGTACAATTAATAATGAACATTGTTATTATAATGAAAAAAGAACATCTGATTGTCCCAGGTCCTTAGGAAGGACTAGATATGAGGATAAAAATGCCATGTCCAATCTAAACACTTGGCTGACTGTGTGATAAACCTTAATATAGAATGCTTAATCATCATCTTAGTCAGAAAGACATATTAGAGATTTAAGGCAGGATAATTTACAGGAATTAAATCCTGAATGAAAGGATAATACTGGATGTTTATCTGGAAACTAAAGGCAGATTGTATCAGTACACATCTAACTTCCAGGAAGAGCAACACAAAAACAGTATCTCAACAAAAAAGGTGCTCTCCAAAATGTTCCTCCAATAGGGGGATGTTGTATTCTCCTGATCTATCTTGTAAGGTTTCCAAACTTCAATAGAGTGGGTCACTACACTTTATTTTTGCTAAGTCCTAAAAATAGTAGTAAATTGGAAACTTTTGTGAGAGATAGCTTACACATTTGCTATCTAGGACAATATAATGAAAATCATTCCAGCATTAATGCTTCCACCACTTAGCAACATAAACCTTTGGTCTCAATGGGGGGAAAATGAATATACCCAGTGAGATTCTCACACCCTCTTTCTTTATTAATCACATCCCTCCCAGCTTCCTCTTCTTGGACATTTTCTCTCTCCCTTCTTTCTGCCATATTCAAGTTGTTCAGGAGAATTATCTGTGTCTGTAATGTGGCTTTCTCTTAAAATAAAGTTTAAAATACTTGATCTTGCCTGACACAATAGGAATAGATTTTCTTAGATTAAATAAAAATCCTTTTTAATCGTTCATCCTGATTATCTTTATTGTACTACCTGTCTTTGTTAATTAATACTGATTTGATTTCAGTAATGGTTATGAAGCACTAAATGGACACAAGATCACCTTTATAACCATATTAATCTAAGGTTCTAAAATTTTCATTTCATTTTATACAACTTGTAATTCTCTTTTCTCTTTTGTTTTGTTTTTCACTGATTATCTTGGTTATACTTTCAAATATATTTAAAATCAAATACCTACTTTTCTTGCTTACACGACTCTGTGAAGCTCAATATCCATGGATAGCACTGAATAAACTGGAACCCAGATATATACAATGTTTTCTTAATTAAACTGACAATAGCAGGAAAAGCACTTTAATGCTGGAGCATTTTATTTTTTCTATTCATACCCAATATCTCTCTTAATACCATGATACCCTACCTAGAATGGAAGACTGACTGGGAAAACGGAGTCATTCTACTGTTCTACATTTTTTAATTTGCAAAATCTCAAGTGCTCTTGAATGTGCAAAAAAGGGACAGCAGAGTGGGACAGATGCACTGTCCAAAATAGGAGGTATATAGCCTCTTAAAAAGTTGGTGCATGGTTCCTTGCTATTACAAATGGTTCTATGACTTATGTGCCACTGTTAGATGTTACTGGAAAGGTCATTTTACAATGCTATCAACTGTGAACAAGGTCTGTAACTCTTCAATACACTACCTATGCTTTATTTGCCTACTTCCACCTGGACTGCTGACAGGTATGCTCTCAGATGATGCCTTACACCTGCCTCCTTCCCCACTTGAACTTCAGTAGGAAGTGATAAGAATACTTGATTTGCATATTTTATACAGTATTCGAGATATGTTATTATTTTATGCAGCATTTGAGAAAAGTTATTATTTCACGCCCTCTCACAGCTATATGTATTGTAGGACAGCAGAAATAGGATCTTGATTAAGACCATATCCTAAAATCAGACTATTTCTGAGAAGGGAGCCCCCTCAGGACCCAGTCAAATCTCATTAATACATGGCAGGTAAGTCACAGGTATACATTAGGTAAGTCACAGATGAGGGAAGTTTTATTACAGGCTGATTTGTTGTTCAGTGACAGCAGCAGAAAACAAAGACATCTGAAGACCTGCTGACCAGGAATTGAAGTCTAGGGTCAGAACATGAAACTGGTACAAGGGACTGTTTCTCTGTTCCTAGAGACAGAAGCCTGCCATATATTCTCATACCCTGTCACCATCATGACATTCCTTCCTACACACACACACACACACACACACAAAATTTGCCACATTCCGTACCCTATGCCATCCAGTGCTCAAAACAGGATCCACACATCATCTTAAATCATTCATTTGTCCAAAGAAACTGCTCATGCAGAGGAACCACCCCACCTTTTGCAACCAATCAATCATGGCCTACCTCCACAAGTTTAAATAGTTGGCCAAGGTCACCCTTCAATTCATATAGCACACAAATGCCTCTCAGTGGAGGGACAGTGGATGGTGTGATAACAGGGAAAACCTCACATCCTTCAGGATGTGACTTATATTCTGGTGTACATATTTGTAGTTTACAGAATGCACTAAACCATCTTGTAGTTCTGCTAGTATGTTATAGAAATTGGAGACACCTTCAAATTATGTTAAAATCAGAGAATTTTCATGACAATCTAAATTCAATGTTTATTCTGAGCTTACCTGGTGTGGTCCTGCTCCACATGTTATGTGAACCTTGACTGATACTAGCTACTAAATACTAGTTCTGCAGCTGTTACTCTTCAGCTATCTGTATTGCTCAGGATCTGTTTTCAAAATGGGAAAGCTGCTATTAGAGTGGGAAGGACTAAGATGATGGGTTGGAAAAAATGCCTGATAGACAGAATCCTCCATTTCCAATGTAACTGATTAGAGCAATAACCTGACTGAATTATCTTCCAAAATCAACCTAGAAAATGTATCTGTAAGGTGAGCACCCAATATAAAAAAGCAAAGCAGTGCAAGGAATCCCACTCTGGATCAGGACCATAAGATGTGTTAGTTTGCCCATATGAGTATTTAAAAACTATTATTACTTGTGTTATTAATCCACAGAAATTCAGTATGTTCCCAAATATTCCACGGGTTGAGTCATTTCAATAAATTCAGAAATTCAGACAAAGAATGTATCAACTCTTCAGCGGTTGGCAGCTTCTCAGAAGATATTAGCACTTTTAAGAAGAAGAGAAATGTGTGTATTTTCTGTTTCATAAGGGTTTCCTTTTCTTTCCTAAAAGATGTGAATTTTTGCAAAACCGGCATAGATTCAGTAAACACTCTTGAGACATCTTTGCTTGCTCAGAATCCCTGTCTGTTAATAATGCCTTTGAATCCCAAATCCAACTTAAAAAGTACAGCTGAGCAGGAAGCTTTTGTTAAAAGTAGCATTTTGAAATGCTGTCAGTAACTATCATAAATATTTGAGAAGTTAATATTTTAATCTTCAGCAATCACACTGAAAACATTTTTAGTGACAGACAGTGCTTCATTAATAGAGTTCTATATGTCTAATTGCTTTAGGCAACGAGAGTTGCATTATTTTGACACATGACATGCAATTAGTACATGGTCACACGGCTAAAGGGAGATTTTACACCTTTTTTCCTCCTACATTCAGAGTGAATAATTAGCATATTTTTTCTGCTGAGAATAATCATCAGAGCTTTAGATCAGAAATTGTCTAATGAGGTAAAATTCCAGTTGTTGACATTAATACTTATGACATTTCATTCTACTTTCTTACTTCCCATTGCAAAAAAATAATAATGTAAATCTGCACTACTTCATTTACTCTTCTCCAAGATGTTCAGAAAATTCAGAAATGTTTTCCTGCCATGGAAAAAGCATTTTCACAAAGGAAAGGAGGATACATTTCTTGCAGATTGCCAAAAGTGCTTGCTGGGCTATTGATACTTCTGAAAAAAAGAATGACCCAGATCCACACAGGAGATGGTTTTGCTTGTCATACCATAAATTCCATTCAGTGAGCATGTTCATGTTTTACTTGGGTATGGGATGATCATGTGCACACACACACAAGAATCTGGCTTATCTCTCTTGAGTTAAATAAGTTGTGCTTATTTGTTTGTATCCTGCCTTTATTATTTTTTACAAATAATTCAAGGCAGAGAACATGTCTAAAACACACTTCTCTTATTGTCCCCACAACAACAATCCTGTGAGATGAGTTCAGCTGAGAGGGAGTGCTTTACCCTGCTGACTTTCATAACTAAGGCAGGACTAGAACTCAGTCACCCACTTTCTAGTTTGATGCCCTAAACATTAAACCCAACTGGTCTGGTGTTCAATATATATTAGCAATAGCGCTTAGCAACAGCACTTAGACTTATATACTGCACTCTCTAAGCAGTTTATAGAGTCAGCATGTGGCCCCTAACAACGCAGGTCCTCATTTTACCGACATCAGAAGGATGGAAGGCTGAGTCAACCTTGAGCGGTCAGGATTGAACTCCTAGCAGTGGGCAGGGTCAGCCTCCAATACTGCATTTCAACCAATGCGCCATTCTATTAATTAGGGCTACAGATTTTTAACAGTAAGAATTGGAAGGAATGCTTCGGATATGAGGACAAGAACAAGAAAGCACCTCTCTCCATTTCATTAAAGCAGCTGAGCTTCGTTCAGGATTCTGCATGAGTTGGAAGGAGAAAAAAGGTGGTTTTGTACAAGTCTCTTTCCTTTCAGTAAGAGGATGCCTTAAAGCAGGGTCTTTTTCTTTTTCAAGCTAATACAAATGCCTGTAAAAATGTCAGGCTGCTTTAATTAATAGAAGAAAGATTCTGAACTCATGCAAGTTCTGACCCACTGCTTCCCAATCAGGGAAATCATGGCTTAGCTGAATTTACTGCCAATATAAAATGAATTTGATGAGATGTAATGCAATCATGTTATACTGAAAGCAGTTTAGCTTCCAAGATACATGACAAGAAAGGAATATTTGTGGCCAGGGAAAAAAAAAACCTTAATTTGATCTCATGTCATTTATATTTCAATTTAATTAAAATTATATATAAATAATGTGATTGTTCTCTACCTCAGCATTTAACTATTTATCTTCTGACACAATAAAGCTTACAATTTAGTAAGAACTGTTGGGGCTCTAGATAATAGTTCTATGACCTTAAGAGGTAAATGTCATTCTGGGGCCTCTACACTAAAATAATTCAGCAGAAAATTGAGTCTCAGTAAAAGTACATTCACTGGTGCTGATTGAGAGTTATGTCTGCTTGATGCCAATATGTTTCAGATTTTCCTCTAATTTCTATGAATTGAAAACTATTCATTAACTTTTAAAGTTAACATTTAAATCTTGATACAAGGCACAGCATAAAAATTATCAGCCTCAGCCATGACACACAGCCCCTTAGTTGCACCTCACTCAATTTCTCAGGGTTGTTGTTGTGCACCACCTTGAGCTCCTGGCTGGCAAGGGAAATTTGGAAGCTGAAGTCTACACATCTTAAAATTGCCAAGTTAGAGAAACACAATTCTAGAATCTCCAGCATCTGCCTCTTTGCAGTCTCATTGGCTTTTTGCAATTTTATCTCTAGGCCAGTCAATATAAAGCAGACAATACAAAGCCAGTTTGATTTTGTGGTTAAGGCATTAGGCTAGAAAGCAGGAGTCTATGAGTTCAAATCCTGTCTTAGCCGTGAAAGCAATTGATGATCCTGGTCTATCTCAGCCCAACTCATCTCAAAGTGTTGTTCCTATGGGGAAAATTGGAACAGGAAGATGTATTGTATTGGATATGTTTGTTGCTTTGAGTTATTTGTACACATAATAAATGAACAATAAATAAAAGAGTTCTAGCAGGGAAGGATTTTAAATCTTAGCAGGAGTTAGAACATAGAAATTACTATGAGATCACCATCTTTCTCAAATTTAAACAAATGAAATAGTTTAAATTGTGTATAAGATAATACAACTCTCAAGATTTCTGCATGGTATAAATGGAAGAGAAAGGAGAATTTAATATTTGAGCTTGCCCAAGTTTCTAAATGCCTACCTTCATATTTCTTGTAATAGAATCTGTGAGTTTATAAGCAGAAGTCTTCCAGTTCATATTCTCAATGTCTGAAAAAAAGGCTTTATATTGTGTGTGTACATTCTCCCTTCACTGACTTGAATATTAATTATGCATACATTAAAATGGAGGGGGGGAGCAAAATTTCAGTGTCTGCAAAGATCACATTGTGTACAAGATAGTAAAAAAAAAAAATCAATCAAATTAATAGTCCAGATTCATACTATTCTTGTCCGTGGGAGATTTTTTCCAAGAATAACATCAAACATTTAGTATCACTTGCAACAAAGGGCTGAGTTAATATTGAACATAGTAAAATATGTCTTTATTAATATTCAATATCTTTCTGTTAATTTGCATCTATATACGAGTGAATTTCAGTGGTGAGTGAATATAAACTATACTCCTGACTCTGAATACATACTGGACATTTTCCTAGGACCTATATACAACAAAGGAACAGTTTGTATGAAGAAATTTGAAGACAAATAATTACAGCTAACAGCCAGCTTGGGAACATGAAACATGACAACTTGGCTACTACAAATAGTTATATCTTACTGTTTTAAGGCAATTTGGTGGGAGATATATACCCACATACAGTACATGTGTCTAGTAATATTTATCATAAAATAAATTCTTAAGACCTGCTGCAGGAGCAAGCATATATTAAAAAAAAAATGCCAGGGTCACAAATGCCATGGCAGTGGTGTGTTGACATCAACAAAAGGAGAGGGTGTCAAGCATTCTGTTTTTGCTTGTTTTGTGCAAAATTTCAGGATCTTGAGGGTCTCCAAAACAGCAAAAATGCAACAGCAGGTATTTTTCAACCCTGCTACATGAATTTTCCCCTATTGTTCCACACACCCAGGATGAAGTGTGAGAAATAAGCATTTGCCAGCTTTGATAGCTTTTTTTCTTTAATGTCTGTGTAGGGCACCACAGCAGTGTTATGCATGAGCAGTCATAGGTCCCTTTAGTGGAGGTGAGGAATCTGTGGCTGAATTATAATTCCTAGCAGACTAAGGCAGCAGTGACCTAGCAGAAGAAAACAGTTCAGCAGCTTTTTGAAAGCTGTGGGTGACCTGCCCTTGCCTGTGTGTTTCAGAGGAAATGATGAAAGTCAAATCCAATTCTCCATTTTAGCTTTTGGAGTCTCCTGATTTGGGGAAACTTGTCTGGGTCTGTCCTTCTATCTATTTTCCAATACAAGATGTATCTGAACTCCACGGTTTATTTGAATTCTTCATTTTGCAAACATTCCCAGAGATAAAAATTGTAAAACTTCTAGAGAGGGGCTTTGTTCTGTCCCATTTGTTCCTACCTTGCATACCATTTTACATCGTCTAATCTATCCTGCTTAGCATACATTTCCTCACATATGGCAATGACCATTCATTTCACAGTCACTTAGATCTTAAATCTTATAGCAATTAGCCAAACCTTAATACAGCCTTATGTTGGGAGATTCCATAGTGCTCTATTCATGTTTGCCATCCTGCAATTCTCCATTACTGAGGTATGCTTACAGAGATCAACAATTGCCTATACCATTTGTATAATTAAAGCACAAAAACCTTTCACCTGATGATTCTTTATAATTTTTTTTGCATTCCAAGCATCATTTCATATCTACTATAAATTTATAGAATCTTCAGCTACTTGCCTAACGTACCCATAGGTACAATGTCTTTAGAATGAATTTGCTATAAATAAAAGCTGTTTTGGATATTAAAAAGAAAATATCCTGGAATTATCTAAATTAATGCTATCTAAATAACAAGATTCCAGGTCCCTGACCCCTATTCTCATGATACTAGAATAGAACCTTCATAATGTTATTTTTATTTACATTGCAGTTTCTGCAAAAAGTTCTGAAATTCATTGATAAAAATCATATTAGGTATCTTCCCAAAGATAGTAAATTATTGCACCTTTTGCTCATAGCTTGCTGATTAAGCTGTTTAGTAAAGAAAGTGCAACAGCATCTTAATATCACACATTCCTGGAATGGAAATGTGTCCTTGAATATACAGTTAATCCTTTCTTGTAGAGTTAATGCTTTGTCTCATATAAATTATGATTGGAAAAAATGAGAAAGGGTAGCAAATATTTTGCAAGATGTACTACAAAATGAAAGTAATCTTTTAAAGCTCTATGAGAGTTATGCTAATGACAAAAATTTGGTTTTCAATTGAGGACTACAATATATGATCAAATACACACCTATGCAAGAGTTGGGGGTCTCAGGAACTGACTTGTTTTATAGAGCTTGGGGGCCACAAGGACATATGTGAGCATGCACCAGACTTAATTCAGGCATTCTGTCACACTGTTTCTCTCTGTTGTACCTATACACATCTTTATCCTTCATCTTCATTGTAGTTTTTTAAGGTATTACAGAGTTTCCTGCCCAAAAACCAACCCAAAAATCACTAGCAAGGACCAGAAAAGAGCAGGTGAGGGATTTTAGTGTTCTGCCTAGCAATCATTACAAAGAAGGACAAAGGTACAGATGCTGCTATTTCCAGTAGCTTGCCAAGCAACCTGAACCAGGCTTTATAGGACTTGTGAGGAATCCCTGGATTGCACAACCTTTGCATTCAAAGTCCACATGGTAGAAGCTCCAACCATCTGATATAAGCAGCTAAAGACAAGGAACAAGGGAAATTAGTAGTATGCCCATGAAAATAGAAAGAGTGTTAACTTGCACAGCAGAGGTTCAAATTCAAATCATTATAAATAATAAGTAGAACCTGAACTTGAAGAAAAACCAACTACGTCTACCCTTATCGCCTTCTCTGGAATTTTGTATCAACTCTGCATCAGTGTCTTCACTTGGTGGTGGTCTTCATGACTGCAGATCAATAGGGTGAACTCTTGGCATGTCAGATTGAATTCAAACCACAGTGCTGAACTTCTAGGCCCCCACATGTTACCCACAATACTCTTACAATATTGATTGAGACAACTGGGGATTGTAGTTCAAAGTGTAGGTCACTTTGGAGCACCACAGCTATTTTATAAGTGCAGACAGGGTAGCATAAGTTTCTACTTTGCACTGTTGATTACTCAGAAACTGCATAGGTGACAGAAGGCATAGCTCATTCTAGTGATTAATGATTTATTATTCAAATTATTCCTGTTTCTACCTAAATTTTTCAGAATATTAACCTGAGGTGAATTACTATAAATACCAGTTCTGATGCATACCCTGTTCTATAACTTCAGAATGGAGTGGGAAAAAGAAGGTTGCAACACATGCTGTTCTTTTCCTCATTGTTCTGAATTTAGGAATAACTTGTGGGACACAAGGTAATGGTTCATTTTCTGTATGATTTATGTGTTAGTGCCCCTATGATTTTGTAGACCATATACTGTATATGTAAAAACTATATCAGAATAGTTGTATCAGCAGTCCCAAACCTTTCTGGCTCCGTGGACCAGCAGTGGCAGTGATGGATGGCAGCAGCAGTAGCTGGAGGAGGGAGGGATGGTTTTGCACACACAAATGGAGCTTCGTCCATTGTTTGCACAGCCCAGTTCCCAATGATCCATGACCTGGTACTGCTGTGACCATGGACTGGGGATTGGGGACCTCTGAGTTATATGGAAAGTTCACTTCCAAACATAGGATAACTCTGGGGCCAGAAATATGAAATGAATAGTAAATAATAACTACCATCTGTTGGTTTTTAAGGTAAAGTTTGGGGTTGGGAGAAACACAGGTTGCCCTCTGCGGTCGAAAAGGTGGACTGCAGAGCAATGGTCAGCTTTAAGGAGGCCTCTGTGAGGCTCCTGTTCGATGGGGGTCCGACGAGAACGTTGGCGAGTTTTGGCTCGGTGTGGGTACCAGAGAAAAAGCGGGTGGCACCGCCTGGGTGTGCGGGCCTAGCCTAGTCAGAGTGCGGCCTTGGCTGGTCTCAACGATCTGCTCGTTTCGTTCCAGAAGCGGTGTGGGGGCCTTGTGCCCCCGGTCAAGATCTTTTGTAGGGGCGTATTGTCTGTGGTATTGAACAAAGAGCAATGGTTTAAATTAATGACTTCTCTCTTGTGATAAAGGCCCTGATATAAGACAAAAATAAAATAATAGAAAGTTGGAGGGATCTTAAAACTAATGTAATCCAGTTTCCTTCTCAGAAGGAAAATCCCCTGTACAACATCTCTAAAACTTTACCATTAGTTTTGGCACTGGGAGCTTTAAAAACAAAAGCACTCACTGATTGAAGCTATTCTTTTTGTCAAAGTACTCATTCTATAGGATTTCTTCCCAATGTTTAGTTTCTTGTTATTTGAAGTGGTAAATCGTTATCCTTTGAAGTAACTGAAAACAAATTTCCTCCATCATCCTTATGATAGTACTTCTGATATTGGAAAGAAAAGCAGAAAGAAATTCAATTTTGTGCAGCTGTAATTCCTGAGAAACCAAATATTTTAATAAAGGAAACAAAGACCTTTGTTCTTCTTGGCTCAATTGGATTCATCTGCTACAACAAGAACAAAAAGAATTGTGACAGATTATAATTGAGCAGAAAAGAGGAAAAAATTGGGGAACAAGGGGTTGAAAGCTTTACACAGAAATGAAGTCTAGAAATTGTAGAGTGAAAATTACTTGAAGATAGTGACCATTCACAAAATAGCTGTTGTTACACATAGTCTTTTATTACTTTTTGGATTAACACATGTCATGTGATAAAAAAAAAATAGGGCTGAGCAGCACTTCAGATCTGAAGGCTAAGAGGTGCTTCAGCATGTGCTGTGATGCTCATGTAACACCTGTCTTCTCCTTAAAGCAGATGCAGCTTTTCTCAGGATGATCCTTATTTGTAGCAAAGTTCAAATGCTTTTACAAAGTAACTGGACAGAGGAAAATCTAAAGAACAAAAGCAAAAGCAAATAAAGGATATGTGCAACTTCATAAACAATGTGAGTTCATCACAAGAGGTAGGATAACAGTGACAACATTATAGTTATCAACAACTTCCAGCAATGATGTCCTGAATAAATAATGTGATTGGCACTTTCTTGTTTTTTTTTTTTCAATTTGATCTTTTCCTTAAAAACTGGCACCCTATTTAGCTTGGCATCCTAGGCAACCACCTGATTCCCCCTTATGGGCAGGCTCCCCTGCAGATATGATGACATTATCTACATTGTGTATTATAAATGGCAAAACTTACTCAAAAAAACTTCTTCATATTTTTAGGATTTGTAGTTCCTGGTTCTCATTTCACTCTGCAACACTTGCCAACAGAACTTAGGCTGCAGCTAGTTCAACCAGAATTTTTTTTAAATGATGTGACTTTGTCTTTCTAAAGTCACAATTTATAGCTACAGGCTATATTCTTTTTTCAAAGGGCACGTATTCCACTAATTAAGGGTAATGGAAATGACAGCTCTGTATGAAAGAAACAAGGTTTCATAGAAAATAATTTTTACAACAATAATAGTAATGGAGAGAGAGGAGTGTAATCCTGGAGATGTAAATGTTAGCTGTTGGGTGGATTAAAATATAATAAATATATATAAATAAAGTATATAGTTGAATAACCCAGATAACCCCAACTGAAATTAGAAAGACTTAATTCTGGACAGAAATATATAGAATTGCAAGAAGAATTTTATGTGGATTTTTTTATTTAAAGTTTAAGTTCAATCCTTTTTTATCTGTTCTTTGCTTGTATGTTATCATATGCTGTCGGGGGTCTGAAGGTGGAAGTAGTGCATCAGGTACCAATTGATGCCTCTCTCTTTGACCTTTGATGCTTGACTGCCTGAATGAAGTGTCTCCATACAATCATTCAAGCACACCTCTTTGCTGATGACTATGCAGTCTTGGAACACAAAGACAATGATCTATAATTGATGCTGAACAAATTCTCAAAGGCTACTATGTTCTTCAGCCTCACTATCAGCCTGAATAAGACCGAAGTACTTTTCCAGCCCTTACCAAATCAATCCCATTGAACCAAAATTACTGTTGACATCACCCAGCTGACAAATGTAAAGAGCCATAATACTTTGAGAGCATCATCTCAAGCAATAGGACTTTGGAGAAAAAAGTCACTCCAGGATTGACAAGGTCAGCCAGTCTCTGGGGTGACTGCATACTAGAGTGCTCTTATCAATACAGCATCCCTATCAGCACAAAGCTGAAAATCTACACAGTTGTAGTTATCTCTTCTGTCCTATATGGATGTGAGTCCTGGGATTTGTACCAATGCCACATCAAATAATTGGAGAACTTACTGTTCCATCCTTACTATCTGTTGGCAAGACCATGTCTCCAACCTGGAAGTATTGGATTTTGTTCAGTCTATCAACTTTTAGTCCCTGATTACCAGAACCCAGATATAGTGGGTGGGATGCATCATCAAAATGGATAACCACTGTATGCTTCACCAGTAGCTTTATGGTATACTGGAGACAGGATATATACCTCGAGGTAATCCATGCAAGTGCTACAAAGACACCATGAAGGAAACCCACACCACTATGACATCCAGCCAAGGAAATTAGAAGCTATGTGCTGACAGAAGCAACTAGTGAGCCTTGTGCTCATGGTATCCATCAGTTTTAAAGTGCTACCCAAAACTGATGGAAAACCATGAGCAGTGTCACTGGAACTGAATTATCATAACACTGTGCTTCAAGTACCCTCATTATGTTAGACTCAGCACTTCCACATTGGGATTCTGTGTCCACAGATGAACTGCATAACAGTGTGTTTTCTTTAAACCTAAAAGTTTTACATATGTTCATACAAATATTATATTTCAGATATACAAGGATAAACATCACTTAAACCTGGTTGGGTAGCAGGCTGTTCCCCTTTCTGAAATGTTACCATCAGGGTTTCAGATGTGGCACTAGCCACAATTCCAAAATGGGGGTGGGGGTGGGGTATAGTTGTTGTTATTCACGAATCTTTAGTAGCCAGATATGAGACTTTCTTTGTGAGGCTGGGTTAAGCAGTGATTACTACTTATTTACCTTCCTCCTGAAGTGTATCAGTATCTCTACCTATGTTCCTAGACTGTGTCTGTGTTGGCAGTGGATTTCCTAGGCTTCTGGTTCTGTGGGATTTCAACCTACTATCTCTGGGTCCAGGGTTGGAGGTATTACAGGAGTTTATGGGCACCATGGCAGCCATGGACTTGGCCTAACTCGTTCATGGCCCTACTCACACCTAATATTTGCCTTTGGTCGGTGATATCAGATCTGGATTTGGGAATATCAATATCAATCACCTGCCATGGATGCACAACTGCCTTAGAGTTCTCCATAGCTGCCAACACCATATGGAGATAGAGACTATTTGATCAGCCCATCCCAGGCACTTGATGGAATAAATGTGGTTTCAGAGTAGCTTGAGATCTTTCCTGAAAGTCTATACATTATGTGGTAGAAGCTCTCATCAAAACGTGGAACAAGCAGGTGGCAGGAGCCATGGACTGAATCACACCTGTGTGGACTCTCTATATAACTGGGTCTCATAAATTCCCATGGTTTACTGAGTGGCTTAAAGAGTGGAAATGACATAAGTGATACCCAAAACACTGCTTGAGGAAAATGAAGAGCAAGACCAACCAAGCACAGATAAAAGCCTATATTAGGACCTACCTTGTGGTAATAAGAATGGTGAAACATAATTATGTCTCCACCCATAACTGCATCTGCAGCTAGCTGACTGGCAGCTGTCTTTTGGATAATCAGGTCCCTACTTGGTAAAAAGGAGCTGGGGAAGCCTTTGCATGGTTGCTATGAGAAATATTCTCATCATCTGTCAGATAAAGTTGCTCGACTTCACCTGAAATGAGACTTTGGCTGGGCAGACTCTTTGGATGTGAAGAAGACATGTCTGAGACTTGTTATCTGATATGACTGAGCCAGTTGCTCTTGAGGAAGTGGACAGGCCCTTGGGGCTGTGAGCTCAGCCACTTGTGTTCTGGATTCACGTCCTTCCTGTCTCTCTCCTGGAAGAGGACATGTGGTTGGGTCCAATAGTATTAATGTCTCTTTGTGAGAGGGGGTGGTAACATCTGCCTTGAAGTGGTGGTGTGTCCCTTTTTCAAGACACCATTCTTGCACCCCACAGTATTGGACAACTTTCAACAAGTTTCCAATCTTTCTCTTTTTAGGGAAAGTTGTTGAGAGGGTGGTTGGCACACAATTACTGAGTGCCCTGAATGAAGCAGATTATCTGGACCCCTTTTTGCTTTAGGTTCAAGACAGGTCACAGCACTCCAACAACACTGGTCACATGACCTTTGGATATCTCAGGATGGAGGTGTTACAACCCTTCTGGCCCTTCTGACATCTCAACATCTTTCAATACTACCAACCATTGTGTCCTTCTAGATTAGCTTAGGGAGTTCTTGAAACCCATCACTGTTTTACAGTACAATTTTAAGCATGCCAATTCATAAGACAGGGGGCTTACTCCTAAGTCACTGTGTACAAAATTGCAATCATAGGCAGCAATTCTCAATACTAGCTAGGACAGGGGTCCCCAACCGCCGGGCTGGGGCTCAATACTGGGCCATGGCCTAATCATAATTGGGCCGTGTGAGTGGCAGGCCAGAGTGCGCCCATATATGCAACTCAACTTGCATGAACAGCAGACCAACAGGCACTCTCACACACATGCATGCTGGCCCATTCACTACTCATGCAAGTCAGGGTGCACACGTGAGTGCACCAGCCTGCCACTCATACAAGCTCCCCTCTCTCTCATCAGCCAGACTACCAAGCTGCAAAGGTTGAGGAATGCTGAGCTAGAGATCACTTTTCTCTAACCTGATGACTTTCAGATGTAGTATACCTATATCTTCCAGCATCCCTATCACCTATAGTTATTCTGAGCAGACAAGAATAAGGTCAATTGTAAAGTTCCAATTCTATGTTCATTTATTTACTCCATGAGCTCTGAATACAAATGTGTAGCACTGGACTGTAAATGGCCTTTTGCAAAGGACCCAAATAATTTCTGCATTGCTATTCATACAACTAAGTTCTATTTAATATAATTTAAGAGTTAAAACTTTTTAAAAAATTCTTGTATAAATTATTTACTGTGCTCATTTTGAAAACTAGTGGTAATTACAGTGACTAGTTAATTATAACTTCAACGGAACTTGACAACAATGCTAATAATGCAGTTGAAGAAATGTGTGTGGTTGATCTTAATTGGAGGAGATGACATTATTTACTAGAATAAGTGATGGTACATAATCTCACATTCCTAATTATCACTGACAAACCAACATAAAAAGGGGGAGTCTTCATTCTTTCAGCTGAGGCCTCCAAATATTATTCGCTGCACATCTGAACTATTCAGAATTTGTATTAGGAGTAGCAGGCAGGTCAACATTTTGGTTTTTAAAGCAAACATTTCTTATCCTATCTAATCTTAATTCAATTTATTAAATTCCATTATGTGATGACCTAGTAAATACACAGATTTTTACTAGGCTTATCAAATCCTCTGTTCCAGAGGTTAAGACTAATTTGAAGCATAATACAGAACTCTTATCAAACTGGTGCCCTCTAGGAATACCTAATTAATAAGATCATGCAAGTTATAATAACTGGACTCAAGCAAGAGTTTAGATAAACATCACACTGCATCTTGGAACAGTTCTATTTTTTATTTCTAAAGTACATCTCTTAAAAATTATCATGTTTTTGACATCATGTCAAATTTGACATCAAGAAATTTGCATTTCTTGTACCACTCACTTTATTTTTATTTATAATTCTTATTTCTGGTTCACTAGCTTCTATTGTCCCCACAATAATTGAAGAAGCCACTTCTTGATTTGATGAAGGCTTTTAAATCTTTCCCCCCTTATTATTAAGAATACCATTATTTGTAGGATCAGAGTTAATATATAAAATTGCAATACTTGGATGTACAGAGCGGATAACAAAGCATTGGAGAAGATTTTTTTAAGGATGATGTTTGCCTTTAATCAAATCCTTTCATTCACAAGTTTATTGCTTTGTGATTAGGTTGGAGGGTGGAGTGATAAACAGTCTTTTAATTGTTGATTAAATAGCCTTTATTAATTGACCCAATTCCAGCTCGTAATGGTGGAGAGAATGATGCTTTAATGATAATGATGCTTTTCCTCATTATTTTTTAAATAGAAAATAAGTATTACTGGAATGTCTAAAAAGAAAATAAAAATAAAAAATTTAAAAACAGGAAAAAATATAATCATATCTTGAGTGAAAAGAGACATAGGGCAATTTAAGAAGTTTATTTAAGGAACTGTTCACAAGTGATTTCTGCCAGTAATTACCCATCAACATTAATGAGGAAGATAGTAGGACTGGATTTATTTGTGTAAATAAAGAACTTGACCAGAAATGAAGGCTTTGTTAAATAATACATAGGGTATATGATGCTATGTATGTTTCTGCAACTTCCTTTCCCTGTAGGATACAAAGTGAGATACTATCTCTAAACAACTCTGGTGTGAAGCAGCATTTATGAGTCTTAGCCCAGAATGACACTTTAAAAAAATAGCTTGACTTAACTGATAAATATTTTTTAATAATTTTTTATAATTATAATTTTCATAATTATTTTTAAATAATAATTTTCATCTCTTTTCTTCTCAAGTTGCCATAGCATTGCTGCACTGTTCAAAGCATTTTATGCTATATTAACAGAACAATCTATTCATATAATTTTTGAATTTACCCCCAAAGAGTTAGCATGATAGATCTGTCCATTTGGGGTAGCTAATGTTCAGTTCGCCATTGGAAAGAAAGCTCGGGAGTCAGTGACCGTTTCAGCTCTTTATTAGGTCCCGAGATCGACTCGGGGTTCAGGAGATCGGCAGCGGCTTATATTCTCTGGCCGCGGAGGCCGCGGCCAATGGCACCGCTTTGAATCTCCCACGATTAGCTTCTACCAATCGCGGGGATTCGCAGCGGGCCAATCAGTGTGGCTCGCTCGGCCAATCAGGTCGCCGTGTGCCCTGGCCAATCAGGGCGCGGTGTTTACAAGTATGCTAATGGATCGTACAGAACAGCTAATACCTCAATTTTTGTGTTGATATTTTAGCTAGACATAATATGTTTTCCCAAACCTTCATCTGAATGTGAACATAGCCCACCACAATATGTGCTGTATTGAAGCTGTTTTTGTTCTGGATTTCAGCTGATATGAAGATATTCATTTGCCTTGAAAACAAGGTTTTGTCAGTGAACTTAGGGACACCATTAGGAGCTGATCAAGTAGCTTTTATAATTCTGATGTCATTGCCACAGGGTGGGATGGGAGGTTAAATTGTGAATTTTTAGTGTCGTATGCCACCTGAAGTCACTTTGTGTAACTTGGGTGGCTGTATACATTTGTTTAATAAATAAATAAAATAACTTGCACAGTCTCAAAGCAGATTCCAATGCTGGGATTTCTATATTCATCACCACAACTAACCCAAAGGTGCTTTTTCAGGAGGCAACTGGACTTTCTTGTTTTTTCTTTGAAGGCGTTTTGCTTCTCATCCAAGAAGCTTCTTCAGCTCTGACAGGATAGTGGGGAATGGAAGGATTTATATTCCTTGCAAGTAGCTGGTCATTTGCATCCTTTTAGAGGGTCATTGAAGCACTTGGAGGTTTATCTGTGTCCTCTGGGTCACGTGACTAGTGCACCTGGTTCCTATAGTCTGCAATTTTTCTCTGGAAATCCACTCCTACCCCCACACAATTATGAGGGTATTCATCCCAAATTGTATAGCTAAAAGTCAGTAGAGACTTCAAAGAAAAACAAGAAAGTCCAGCTGCCTCCTGAAAAAAACACCTTTGGGACAACCATGACCTGGATGACTGAGAATCTCTACAGACACCATACCTAATATTAATCTCACCTAACAGGGGTTTGTATTTGGAATTATAAAATTCTTAAGTATCTAACTGTAGTCCTATGGAATTAAACTGTTGCTAGAAACCGAATGTTTAGGTTCAGATCTCATGATAAATTGATTTTTCATCATATTATAGTAATAGAAGTATACACACTTATCTGGAAGAAATCTCTATAAAAAAGAATGAGATTTGTTTTTGAACAGGCATCTAAATTATGCTGTTTATGTTTTATTCCCTCAAAATAATTGTATTTTTCTGTTTTCCAAACATATTATTACCCATTGTTTCCTTTAGTACAGTTGTCCTCTTTCTTGTACAGTGAAACTGCTTTGTTCGTTGTTCTCTACTTTGTGATAGACATCAATAGAACAAATAATCCCCATTAATTTATAGTAGTTCTTTGCAATCCACACAAGACAATCTTCATAACAACAAACCATTAATGGAGAACCAACCCGTTAATTGAACAGTTGTTTAGTTCAAAAATGGTCTTTTTTACACAACTACAAAGATTTATAGAATTTGCTCCAGTGAAAAAAGTGTAGAGCAATAGAGCAATATTTGCAAACTACTGGTCATCCCCTGTCTTTTTCTCTGCTAATTTTAAATTTTTATTTAATAGTTATACCTCAGAAAAGCAAAACATTTGCGATGTCAGTATCGAGTATTTTTCAACATTGGGTTTTTTTAATTAAACAAAAATTAAACATTCATAGAAAAAAGACATTTGTGAAATAGCTGCATATTTTTTAGAATAATCAAAATGGGTATCATTTTACATTTTATAAAAAGTATTTCCTTTTTATTAACACATGCACTTTATTGCAATTCTTCCTATAATATAGGAATCTCCTCAGACTGTTTGCCTTCCCTTGGATAAGGTTTCATGGACCTTAAAGGGAGCAGATCTAGATCGATTGAAGCTGCACAGTGATTTAAGGCTAATTCCCTGCTTGACTCCTCCTACCTGGCTGGCTGGGCATTTCCCAACAAAAAGATATGTAAACAATATGAAGTATATGCATCATTTTTAGTTCAATTGATGTAGCCAAATTTAAGCTTGTGCTTAATACTAACTGAGATCAGTTTGGTGTTTTTTTAAACAAAATGTGTGTGTGACTTCATTTTTATAATACAAAATATAAAATGTATTACAAGATATAATATTAAAATGCTTGTGGGCAGGACACTAATTTGTTGGGCTCTATTACTGTTGACCCAAACTGATCTCTGATCTATTGAGACTTACAGATTTGTCACAGGGAAGTGAAGCTTTTTAGAATTCAATTCTATTTTTCTGACCTTTGAAATTCCTAAAAAATCATTTACACACATCCACATACATGCACACAAGTCATAGATTAAAGTAAGATCAATGATATGAAGACACAATCCAGTTCCAATTATATTTTCAGGAAGGCATTGCATTTCATTACCTTGCTGCCAATTATTCTTTTCTACTTGTTTAACGTTGACATGAATGTAGAGTGCATGCCCATAATTTACACACAAGTGTGCTCTTTGACTAATGGGTTAAATTAAAGATTCCAGTGATGAGCTTTAACACATTTTGAATTAATTCTAGAAGAGTACTTATATTTTAGTAGGTGATGGCAAAGATATACTATAATTTTAGCATTGATTTTACAGGTTAAGTTTGTATCATAATACATTGACATTGTACTTTATTCAAGACTTGCTTTGGGGTGATGCTGTATAAAGCACTAAATAGCAGGCTAATAAAAATAGTTCAAATAAATTGCTTTCCAACCTTCTATTGACTTGGGTTTTCCATTATATTTTCCTAAGTCTGACACCTGAATTAAAGATTAATCAACACACTTTAATGAATTGTCTAAAGGACCATACATAACACAATTACAAGCCTACTAATACCATGTAGATGTTGCTCTCCCTCTCTCTCTCTCTCTCCCTCTCCCTCCCTCCCTTCCTCTCTCTCTCTCTCTCTCTCTCTCTCTCTCTCTCTCTCTTTATATATATATATATATATATATATATATATATATATATATATATATATATATATATATATATATATATATATATATATATATATATATATCATTTGTAATAAATTCATATAGACATCTTAGGAGAGTAGAATATAACATTTTGGTAATACTTGTTCCAAATAAAAGCAAATTTTCCCTATAGCAAATATGTGCAATTTTCAGAGGGAGCCTGGAGAAGTTCCTGCAGTTTTCTTTTCAAAAGTGGTTTGCCACTACCTCCTTCCTAGGGCTGAGAGAAAGTGACTGGCTCAAGGGCACCCAGCTGGCTTTGTACCTAAAGTGACACTAGAACTCACAGTTTCCTGTGTAGCCTGGTATAACCTACATTCAAACTGCTCTCATTTGAGAGCATATTCACCTTTAAAGCAATCTAACTCATTTGAACAATATCATTAATTTCCACAATGCTTCACAGATATTTTGGGTTTCTTTCAAAATTATATATACACACATTCACACCAGTGGTGGGATTCAAAAAATTTTTAACAACCGGTTCTGTAGGCATGGCTTGGTGGGTGTGGCAGGGGAAGGATACTGTAAAATCTCCAGTCAGAGGTGGTATTTGCCGGTTCTCCGAACTACTCAAAATTTCCACTACTCATTCTCCAGAACTGGTCACAACCTGCTGAATACCACCTCTGATGCACACTAGAAGCCCATTACACAAAATCATAATTATATAAATAATAAAATACTGCTTAGCAAATTGTCAAGTGGAAAGGTAAGATAAAGGCTAGATAGATAGATAGATAGATAGATAGATAGATAGATAGATAGATAGATAGATAGATAGATAGATATAGATCTATCTATCTAAATAGATAGAAGGAAAAATTCAGGCATTTTTTCCACACGAAAAATATAACTGATAACAATGCAGTAACCTTATAAAAAACTGTTTCTCTCTAGTAATTTTCAAGGCATGTGGTTTATAATAGTATAAAATTTTATTAAACCCTTACACAATAAAATTTATTATATATACTAATAATTAAGAAGCATGCTTAATAGTTAAATAAAGTATGCTACCTTTATTAAAATATACTAAACTCTAGTTTTACTTGTGTCACTATTTTAAAAAATACAATAAATGTGACTGTATAACAATACTTCCAAAGTGTAACTGTGATAGCAGTTTCCATTTTCTAACCAGTTAAACTTATCTTAATGGTTTAAAACATTAACAAACAAGGAAGTCAATATAACATAGTCTGTTCTGCCATAAATCAGAATGAAATGATATATGAACTAGCCGGAATATTTGAGACTGACTAGTTTATTAATTTCATCTTCAAATTAATGCTAGTATGTCATTCTGATAAAGTATTTTCTTTGTTAAAATTGTGTTCCATCTTTTACATGTATTTAATCTATTCTCCTTTTTAATCACATTTCCGATGATATAAATCAAGGATCTAATTTTGTTGAAAACTCAGTGACAATTAATTCATTTGCAAAATATTTTAATTATTTTTAACTGAAATGAGAAAAATATAAATGGAGCATATTCAGAACACCATTTTCAGAATCCCTGTAAATCCAAAATTCTAATGTTCCTTTAAGAAAACCAGCATCTTGAAATACAGCACTTTCCAGTTGTTATAAGTGAAAAATTAAGTGGTAAAGTATTTATTTGCTACAGGACCTTGTAACAAGTGCACCAAGCACTGATTGCCACTAGCTGCTGTCTATTTATAAAGTTCTAGGGGACACAGTAACACAGAGGCTTGATGACACTGGAGAGACTGAGCAATTGCCAGCACTCTGGGAGTTCGAGTCCAGTTCTATGGGATAGGATGAGCCCCTGTGTCTTATCCCTAACCCCTGCCCACCTAACAGTTTGAAAGCATTGTTTGTGAGTAGATAAATAGGTACCACCATTTCGGTGATTCGATACTGCTGGCTGCATTCTGCACAGGGAACTGGAACCAGCGCTGGATCTGTCCGTATGCAATTGGTGGAGGAGTGATTGAGGAAAGTCCAGGGTGAATCAGGTTCCTATGAGAACCCTGTCGAAAGCTAGTTCACTCTCTTCTGATGCAACTGTCGGCTACCAGAACTTCTACTGTATACTAACATTGTAGCCTGGTTTTGCTATTATTATTAATTTGAAATGAAGTGGATTATGGGTGTTAAATATCATTAAGCTGATTGTTGATGAAATAGGTTCAACTTATTTAGTTGCAAGTAGCCTGGCATAAAATGCAACCATTATATTGCAGTTCAAAAATCCAAGAAACCTTATGAAGTACTAGTACTTTATGTCTTAAATAGTATATTGTAAGGGGATAAAGTCCTACAGTCAAAGTCCCAAACAGTATTATGGTGGGAAACATAACTATATGTCCATTTTTTTTAGGGATTCAAGCTATCAAAAACCAAAGGGAAATATGACAACTTTCTATTCTTTCCCAAGTATATTTTAGCAACAAGCAATAACTCTAATTATCCAATTCAGATAGAAACAGTTGCATGCCTTTTCCCCTTCTGGAACATTTAGTTGAAGTCTGTGGTCCTGTCCAGGCACAAACCACATATTTCTCCTCAGCTATTGATTGGACTTCGCTAATGGCCTGACTTATGGCTATTGGAAAAGTAATCACTCTGTTGAATGCAATACAAGTATGTAAAATGGTAGTGACAACAAAATATATGGAGATAAATTATGTTTTTATTTTTATTATCATGTGTTATTATTCAATTAATCATTTGTAGATAGCCCATAAGGGGACATGTATATCTTCTTTTTCCTGGGCCACTAACTGATGTCAGCTGCAATGCAGTGTTCAGTTGACAATTTGGCAACTCAATCAATATTTAAGTAATTTATGATCAGCTTCAAAGAATCATATCCTATTGATTGACATGCCAAATGTTTGGCAGCCTAAGAAATTATGGGTCATTCAAATTGCTTCCTTCCCACAAGTTCAATTAACCATCTTTATGTTGATGTAATTAAAACAGCAGTGGCATCTGAAATTTATCAAACATGATAGGCCAAGTAAGATAGCTTTCTAGAGTGCTAAAAATAACTTTATGCTACAAATTGTAAGCATTTATTTTCAAAACATTACTGAATTTGGGTAAGTAGAGACACATTTAGTCATTCTCTTTTCTTATTTCTCATAAGAGATTACAATGTTTAATTCATTCATTTTGACTGTCATATGCAATAATTTCAAATGTTACCAGTGATGCTTTGTTTCAAGAGAGTACAAACTCCCAAGATAAGCTGTTGTGAAAAGTCAAGTCACTTCATTTGGTCTTACCAAATTTTTATCCCCAACAAGCTTTGGGGAATATTTGGTAAAAGCTAACTTTTCTTTCTTTTTTTCTGGATTGGATTTGCTGGCATTCTGGAGATTTTCCAATATATGTCCCAGGTTTTACATGTAGCTCTCAGAATCATTTTCTGCGATCTACCGAGTTACTTGATAAGTTCTAAGGATGATGCCCATCAGGACATTTGTATGTTGGCCTACATGAAGCAAGCCATGAAAAGAAGTGGTCTGATCTCAGCAGGTCTCCTGGCAAGAGTAGGACTTGCTTAGCTGAGCTAGGCAGCCATTGTCCTAAAACCTTCCATGTTAAGAACTGCTGCTATCTAAAATTCTCTCTGCTCTCATATTTCATGTCAGGCAGTGCTTCTAAGATGGCATTGGGGCCTTTGGACAAGGAAGACAGGCCAGATAGCTCAAGTATTAGAGGAATGCCCTAAAGAGGAAATAACAAGGCAGCTGAGGAAGAGGGCTAAGACCATCTCTGTGCTGTGTAAGGAGTGGGACAGACAAAGTGAAGAAGTCTGTTGCCTTAACCACTATACTTGGCTCCCTTTCTCTCTACAGGGGCTATGCAAAGCATTTAAAAGTTTATGTATTTCATAGAAGCATTGGCAGAGGCCAAGTGTCTCTACTCGAGGATTTGAAATAGGCCTGTCCTCTGGAAGGCTGGCTCAACTGCTTCAAGATCATCTCCACAAGCATATTTATTCCAACCACTTCATTTACCTGTCAGTACTAGCAGAAGACAGGGAAAGCCTTTGAGAAAGTTTTGTACTGTCTAATATACTCTTTCATCTGTCATTTGTCTGACATTGGTCTTTCTGTCCATCTATCCATCCATCTATCTATCCACTAACAATTACTAAAGTTCTATGGTTGGACTGCAAACTTACTTAACATTATTCAATGGAAAAATAATAGAATATAATATTATAAAACATATCATGCTATTATCCCACTGTAATGCACAAAAAAGAACTATGTGTGCCAGGTGTGCCTCCCCAAGGAATGTCTTCCACAAATGCCTTCCATATATGGGAAGAATCTCTTTTATATATTCAACTTTGAACTGCAGCTCAATTTTGCCAATGGCACATTTTTTCTGGGTAATACAAAAGCACACATCTTCAGTCTTTTTTAAAGAAAAAAACTGACCCTGCCAGGAGGAAATCCAGAACATTTTTCTTCCTACCTGAAATGCTGATTTTTTTTCCCATTATCATTTTGGGAGCAAAATAAATTATGTAAAAGAGACATTCCAACCTACTAAAATCCCTGCTCCCTGTTGTTCCTATAAAGTCCTCTCAAGCCTTTATATTGAATTATGACGAAAATTTGAGGATGAAAAACCTGACTAAGCTTAGAAATAGAAAGGATTGTCAGAAATAATGTCCTTAGATCCATAATAATAAAATCTTATATCAGAAGAGGATACTAGAAAATGATACACAGTTATTAAAAATTACAGCGGAAAATGGGACAAGGAGATATATCTGGATTTTTAAATACACTATTATTGGACTAAATTTCTTTTTTTGGTTTAAAATCTTACTAATTAAGTTAAATGTAACACTAAAAGTTCAGTATGTTTGCAAAATGTCAGAAAAATGATATATTTAGAGTCCTACTACGGTAATAATAGCCAATCTCTTTCAGAGATACAATATCTGTTTTAAATATCTATGGCCACATTCCCATAAAAAAACCCAATGCATACGCAAAATAAAGATATATTCTTCAAGCACAGCCAAGGGACTTTAAGAAATGCTATAAATAATGCAAGCACAAGAAGCTTAGAGCTACTAAGCAATTGAATGACAAGGAAGGTCTGGTAGCTGTGCAGATTTGCTAGCACCTCTAATTTGGAAAGTGAGAGGAAAAGAAAAGAAAAGAAAAGAAAAGAGAAGAGAAGAGAAGAAAAGAAAAGAAAAGAAAAGAAAAGAAAAGAAAAGAAAAGAAAAGAAAAGAAAAGAAAAGAAAAGAAAAAATATATATGATAACAGTACTGAGGTTGATGGATTTACAGAAAAAGATGTAAATATAAGTTACACTTTTAAGGTTATTTAGCAATCAATTCCTATTAACAAGGAAAGTGATTATAAATACATAAAGCTATTTCAGACTAGGATACTTTATTAAAAGTATTTTGGTTTAATATCTGAAATGCCAATGTCATCGTGTCTATAAGACTGATTAAATAGATAGATATTAAACCAAAATACTTTTAATAAAGTATCCTAGTCTGAAATAGCTTTATGTATTTATAATCACTTATGATGTTCTTCTGCAGAAATCTGTTTTGCTTTAACGGTATATTTAAAGGTTGCTTAAAATCAAGAAGGAAAAATGTACTTTAGATCCAAGTTGTATGACATGAGATAGTGAAAATCATAGAAGATTCTACAGAAGCAGTACCTAATCTCACTCTTTCAAAAGTCAGCTTTGAAGATATCTAGTTTCTAAGATCCTGCACATATTTAGCAGATTCCTTTCCTCTATGTTATCTGCTCTTTTCATATGAATTACTTATGACAATAGAAAACAAATAGTAAATCTATTCTGATCCCAAAATTGCATACCTTGCATACAAAAATTTCTGCATCTAGCCATTGGAAAGTTTTGCTGTACTTCTTGAAAATGCATCACTGTGCTAGCAAAGCCAATTGAATTGTGTTTCATAATATTAACAGGTTAATGTTTTTAATCCATTTTCTTTTTAAATGATATCACTTTGTAGGAAACAATGTATTAATTTGATGCTTAATAATTGCATTGTTACTCTGAAACCAATTCCCTGACAAGGATGTAATGTGCCTCCAAAAACAAACCAACAAACAAAACTTGTTTATAGATTCTTCAAGTAGGTCTGTTGGAAAGATACGCAGTAATTTGGTAATTAGAAGCTATTGTCCAACTATATAAAGGATAGTTGGACAATAGAGTCCTCCAAAGCTTGGTTTCAGATCATCTGACATAAAAAAAAAAGTTTGTAAAAGAGGAGTTTGTGAAAAGATGGTGTTTATATAGTGCATAGTATGACGTATTGAATTTATTTCTTGGTGCTCTTCGACAAAAATGACCCTTCAAATAGCTCATTAAATCACTGGTGGTTTTTCCCCCAGTAGAGAGAATTGGATTTGAAGTTTTGTTTTCAACTCAAGTTTCCATCAGCTAACTTTGCTGCCTAAAATCACAGTTACTACCATTACAGAAATGCTGAATGCTATTTGCTGCCATCAATCTCTGCACCTCCATTTCAAATACTTGCGCCTGGAGCATCGATGCCAGAAGAATTCTTATTTTCCAACCAACCAAGCATAGCTGGGGCAAAAAAGATCCTAATTAGGGAAATTGGTAAATATGGGAACCCTACATTAAGTTTAAAATAAAGTGTGTGTATAAGATTGCCCCATGCTATACAGTATAAACCTATCTGGCTATGCATGAAAAATGAATGGATTCTCACAGCAATCTCCTTTGCTGCCTACATTATTTGTTCTCATCAGGAAGAAATAAATTTAGCTACATATTGTTTTGCCAGATTTTTTTTGTTTTTAACAACATGGTAATATCAGAATATCAGTATAAATATACATGCAATTGTCAGCTAATATTGTGGTATGATTTTCGCAGTGCCTGAGGCAACAGATCAGTATTGTCAGAAGGAGGAAAAATAATGCGGAAAGAAATACATTAAAAAGAAGAATTTCCAAATGCTTTTTTTAGAGCTGTGTCACAGAATGGGCTCATTATCAACATGTGGTCCTGTACAGTTGAATATGAATAAACTAAATGCTGTATATTTCAGCAATGCCATATGCTGCACATATGGACTTATGGAAAAAAAAACTGCAATGCCAAATGGAATCTGCATTTGAAAGCAAGTAGACAATCATTATAAATGCCACAAATGAGGAGGAACTGGATTCCTCAAAAATCTACCAAAACAAAAAAACACAGCACAGGGCAAGTCAGCATTGTAATCCTTGCATTTACAAAAACTGTGGCTGAAGTTCTAAATTGCACAAGCAGTCATACCAGACTCTCCATGGACAGATCCTCTGATTTATTGCAGAGTTTCTCTATGATCTGCAATGGTTGTCACTAGTTATTGAGAGGACCCTTGAAAAGCTGTGTGCAGGTTTTAGGGTACCAAAACAGGTAATCCCAGACTTTGATGGTTAAACATCAACATGATGATGATGATGATGATGATGATGATGATGATGATGATGATGATGATGATGATGATGATGATGATGTTATCCATTCAGTTGTATCCAACTGTTGGAGATTCTATGGGCCAGTTCTCTCCATATCTTCCAATCTTGCATTGCTTCTTTGAGATATTCTACACTCTGGCTGTTGTCAGCTTTGATGATATCCAGCTACCATGTTCTTTGGTGCCCTGGTTTCCTTTTACCACTAACTCTTCTCTACATAATTGCTTTCTTTAGTGAATTCCACTGCATAACGTGGCCAAAATAAGTGGAACACAGTTTTGTAATTTTGCCTTCCAAGGAAGGTGTTGTGTGCTCCAGTACTTCCTTCAGTCACCTTTGTCGTTCAAGGAAAACACAAACTACACTTCACTATCACCACTCTAACCATGATGTCAGAGTTCATAGTTTGGGAAAGAAATAATCTGAGATGCTGGCAGATATGGACGCAGAAGGATTCTTCTAATGTATTTTTCTCTCAAAACTAGAATGTGTTCTCTCTCTCTCTCTCTCTCACTCTCTGTCTCTCTGTCTCTGTCTCTGTCTCTGTCCCTCTCTCTCTCTCTCTCTCTCTCACACACACACACACACACACACAGAGGGGGGGGGAATTCTGAAGCACCATAGATTTTCTGGGATACATCCTTTGCTTTTTATATGAAGTAGTTCATTGTCGTATTCTTTAAACTACTCTGAAATGTTTGAAGAGGAAAATAAATAAATAAACAAAAAACAGCATTTGGATTGGGTCATTTTCAGCTATTTTATGCATTGGGAAATGCATAATGTGTTTGGCTAAATATCTTTCTTAAGTGTATGTTTACATGCAGCCAATCAGATAAATTTATGATAATAATCACACTTGATTATCTTTGCTCAGGATTCACCTGCAAAAGTCTACCCAGGAATAACTTTAGCATTGGAAATTCATCACATGTGGAGCAGTCCATACAGTACAACTGACTTTTGTAAGCATGCTCAGTTATGAATAGAATTATCTGACTGTCAGTCATCTTATTTTAAAATACCTATGTTGCAAAAACCGTATGTGTCATTATAGATTTAGCAGTACTAGCAACATCCTCTTTTGTGAACCAAGGAGGCAATAAGACTAATTAACACTCACTAGGGAACCTGAAATAATGATCCCTCTCTCTTTGGAGAGCCAATTACCCCAAATATTCACATTAACTACTTAGTGCTTCTTTGAAAGAACTGTCTTGATTTCTTCTTTTCTTTTTAATTTAAAGCATTATATAACATGTAGCATCACGTTATAAAATGTTATGTCACATCCTGACAGGATACAGCTAAGGGTATGATGAATACATTGGGAGCAATCTGAAATCTGCTAAAATTAATAAAGAAATGAACTTTACTTGGGTAAAGAAAGCTTGGGTGATATCTTCAACTCCCAATCACTGGTGAGAACACATCAAAATAAAGTTGTCTACCACAGTGTGTCACTATTGCTTCTCATAGAAACATGGAATACAATATCTGTTCTCTCTATGGAGGAAATAAATAAGGGATGCAATATACAAACTGAAACCTACATTTATTGTCTTACTTTTCCATCCTTATATGTAATCTCATGACCTTGAAGGCACTTCAAAGAAAAGGCTTTGAGGTGTCCTTGGTGCTCTCTGAGCTTGGCTGTTTTCTTGCAGATGTTTCAGTATCCAAACTGAGTAACACCATCAGTGCTAGAGAAAGTATTTACAATTCCTGATAAAATTATCTTTGCAGCAAACAGCCTGGTTAGCTTCAGCACAGCCTGATTTAGCATGAGCAGCTGATCGGTAGTTGGATCAGCCTCCCGGAATACCACCAATCAGTTATTCCAGGCTGCAGTGATCACTACCACCCATTGCCACAGCTGCCACCTATCATCACCGCTGCCTAATGCTGCCTCTATGCACCCCATTTTTGGCCTCCATGCATCCTGTTTTGGGCGTCTTCACACCCCGTTTTTGGCCTCCGCATGCCCCATTTTTGGCCTCCGCACATCCTGTTTTTGGCCTGTTCCAGGTGGCAGGGATCAGTGGTGATTGGCAGAGGCAATCCCCACAGCCTGGAAAATGGGATGCGCAGAGGCCTAAAATGGGGCACGCGGAGGCGGCAATAGGCAGCGGTGGTGATGGGCGGCAGCAGCAGTGATGGGCAGTGGCAATCCCTGCAGCCTGGAATAGCTGATCGGCAGTATTCCGGGAACCAGATCCAACCAACAATCAGCTGCTTGTGCTAAATTAGGCTGTGAAGATGACCGGGCTGTTTTCTGTTTGCTGCAAGGAAGTAAATTGCTGGGAGACAGAGGCCGAAGGGTGGGGGCCGGTGGGTGGGCATGGCTTTGGCAACATTCACTCTGTAAGATGCACAGACATTTCCATCCACTTTTTAGAAGGGAAAAAGTGTGTCTTATAGTGCAAAAAAATGAAGTATATGGTTCAGGGTTGAACGGTGTAGTCCTTGGTGCTCTCTTAGCTTAATTACTTGCTTGTAGACATGTTTCATCACCCAACCGAGTACTTCATCAATGCTAGTGAGTACAAGTAATCCTCGACATATGAACACAATTGAGCCCAAAACTTATGTTCTTAAGTGAGATAGTTCTTAATTATGTTCTTAAGTGAGATAGTTCTTAATTATATTCTTAAATGAGATAGTTATTAAAATGCCCATTTATGACATTTCTTGTTAAGTGAATTTTAAAGCTGACACACTGCAGTTGTTAAGTTAGTAACATGGTTGTTAAGTGAATCTGGCTTCCCCATTGACTTTGCTTGTCAGAAGGTTGCAAAGTAATCACATGACCTCGAAGCCCTGCAACCATCATAAATATGAACCAGTTGCCAAGCATCTGAATTTTGATCACATTGATTCTATGTGATCAATCACAACAGTTCTATGATACTGTGGCTGCACCCCCTGGTCAAAAAGGGGTTTCCTGGAAGAAGAACATCAGAGACACAAGAATGGAGTTGTGGAGAAGAGCGACAGGATTCCAATAGATCATGGATCAAGCCCCAAGGAATGCCTGGGCTGCCAACATGGGGCCCACCCCAGGGTAGGTGAGGTCCTCCCCCATTGCAGGCTACTTTCAATTGGAACACCAATCAGGTGGCAGTATTTTTGGTATTTTTTTATAAATCAGTCATTTAGATTTATATGGAGGAATGTATCCCTCTCATTGGGCGATGGTAGTGGCCATAATGGGAGTCTTGGAGGGGGAAGCCGGTGAATGGGCAGCTGATCTTCACAGGGAACGTTCCACAGCATTAGCAGATCTGGGTGTTTTCCTGGAGGCCCTACATCATTGTTTTGAGGATGAATAGGCATGGGGATGCTGGAATGGCCATAAGTGTGAAAAATAGACATAAGTCCCTTTTTCCAGTGCTGTTGTAACTTTGAACAGTCACTAAATGATGATTGTATCAAGGACAACCTGTATGGGATTTGCTCCCTTCTTTGTATATAGTAGCTTATACTCCAACAACACTGGCAGGCCAAGCCACTGTATAAAAAGAAGGAGCAAACCCATACTCACTAGTACTGGCTATTATCAGTAGTCAGGTGGTGAAACATCTACAAGCAAACAATCAACCTCAGAGAGCACCAGCCTTCAAAGTTCAACCCTGAACTACATATATTCTTTTCTATTGATGCCTTTAGTCTTCTATGGGAATTTGTTGACATACTATGGTGCTATTAGTATAATTAGTATAATTATGAAGAAAATGACACAACTGGGTTTGGGTTTGGGTTTGTTCCAGGTATCCATGATGGCATCATTTTCATGCTCTTTCCGGTTGTTTGTGGGAATCTCCTTCAGTATGCAACTATGGTCCTGCCACTCTGTCTCTGAGAAAGTGCAGTGTTATTGACCAGTATGGGTTGTAACTGAATAATAGCACATTTGAATGGCATGAATTGTGAGCTGTAGGTAGCAACCAGTGATGCTTTGTTGTTCTGTTTTTGTGACCCGTCTTTTAAGAGGTTCTTCCTGAGAATCAATCTGATTGATTTGTCTATTGATCTCACTAGGTGGGTAGTTCAGATTGCTGAATGCCTGGTTAATTCCATCAGTTAAGATTCTTACAGAATTTGCTTTATTAAAATTCAAGGCAATGATTTCTTTGAATAAAAAAAAAAATCTCTACCACATATACCTAATAAAATAGTAAAAAATACAATACTTTTCTAGGATTATGAACAAAATAGGAAAATATTTCTTTTCTAACATGGAATGCAGTACAGTAACCATATTCTGGAGTTTCATTTGGACAATCTTGGAGCAACCTGTTTACGAAAACTGGAACCAGGAGAAGTGAATAGGCCAAGGCTACTAATCTCATTCTTTTCTTAGCAGTTCCTGGTCTTTTGTACTGATACATGCACACACACATGTGCATACACACACACACACACACACACACACACACAGACACACACACACACAGAGGGTTCCCAGTACCTTCTAGGCTGTATTTTGTTCATCTGACACTGATAACTCAGTAGACTTTCTGACACTAGTCCTACTAACTAGCCTCTCCCCCACTCCCAGTCTTCCCAACACATTCCCTCTCTTTATCAGCATCTGATATCCCAACGTAGCACCTCCCACTGCCCTACCTGCTCCCTCAGTTTTTCAACTGAATTCTCTCCTTCATCCCCTCAGCTTCAGCTCCTCCCCTCACCACAGTTGGTGTTCCATTATATTCTACCAACCAGCCCAACCTAGTCTGCTTAGAGCACATGCCTGGAGCACATGCTTTGTGGGTGTTGTTTTAATTTTGCACGTACAGTATAGAGTATGGCTTAGAAAAATCTGATGGAAATTGACAAAGAAAATAAAATTAGAATTATATAAAGCTGTCAAGTAAAAACATTCAGGTTCAAATAGCACAGCCCAGGCAAATACAATGGATGGTGCCTCTCACTTCTAACAAATGAGCCAAGGTCATTTTCTCTCTGCAATTCCTGGCAATAGGCCACATGGTATCCTTAGGAGCACATGACCTTCTTCCTTCTATCTTGTTCAAGGGAGAAGCATTTAAACATATGCTTTACTTTTAACCTAAAGTGTACAGCCAGCTATGCTATGTGATTCTGTGGAATTTGTTGCTTTGTTATAAAGTTCTCTTTTTTAGATGGATTTGTGTAACGTATTATTTATGAAGTGTATACATTTTAAAACCTTCATCCTGAATTATTATGAAGATGTTTATATGGCTGGGAAAACAAGCATATTTTCTGCATGAGTATGTTTTCCTACCACCTAACTGCAAAGATGGGAATTAATTACTTTTCAACACTGACTTTGTTCTCCAAACAAGTAAGAGAAACAACTAAATAAACTAAGTAGATGGCTTCCAACCTTCTTTTCAACAGATATTAACAAACCCATCATCTCCCTTCCTTCTTAACTATTCCAGAAATCCCTTTAGCCCCTTATTTAATTCCTACCTTTTTCAGTCATTAAACCCATAAATCATCATTTCACTTTTTTCTTCTTTTAGCAGACCTAAGGCTGGACTGCAAAACATGTGTTCATTTCCTGAAATAAGCATTAGACCAACTAAAATAAGCCTTTGAGCCCAAGCGACAAGAAGCCTGGTTACTTTTAGATGACTGTGGAACTGTTTTGAAGCCAGTCCAATAAAATAACTTTTAAGATAAAAATATGAAATTTCAAACCAGGAGAAGGAAAGGTATTCCCTTTCTATATATTACCTGCACACAGTTATAATTAGAGATAAGTGAGTTTGTAAAACTACCATGCTTCCACTATTAACTTTTGATCCTAGGATTTAAGCTGAGGTAGGGATGGAGATTCAGAACTTATTTCAACTGTTGCAGGACTCGTTATCTTTGCCTCTGTTTCTCTTGCTGTCAATGCTTGACTTGGCCCTGCAATCTTTCCTGTTCACTTATGAACTTGGTCACTTTTAAACTAGAAAGTGAGGCATTATATTACTCTCTGGATGCAAATTATAACAGATAACAACACTGCATCTTTATTTCTTGAAAAGCAGACATGAATTTGCACACAACTCCAGGCAGGGAGATTAATAGGTTAAAAGTAATAATAGGTAAATATTTATAGAATAAAATATTTTCATGTTTCATATTTTTTTACTATGATTCTCAAGTAGTTTCTCTCAATATGATATATGATTACTGCATTAGATTCTTACATCTATTCATCTCCACCTCATTGGAGAAAACACTTTCCACCTGTGCCAAATTCATACTTCATGACATTTGTTAGATATTCCATGTACCCAAACTATTTAAAAATAGGGAGCATTTATTATTTTATGTTTAGATAATGTGCGCATGTGTATTCCATTTATCCTATTTCCTTTTGTCTAGCCAGTATGAGTTTTTTTCCCTAAGCATAAAATATTGTAATATTTGGATTTGACTAGTAGCAGAATATTTTTTAAAATATAATAGTTATCGAAGAGAATAATGCTGATAACTATATAGCACAAAGTCAATTAGTTATACTTCCATTTAAATTGTAGTGTTAGGTATAGAATCTTGTGTTCTAAAAAAGAATTGGCTTGCTTTATTTTTCCTAGTATTGTGTTGCTTATGAATTATTCTGTAATTGATGCTGTTATCCATGTATTTTTATTAGGCACCTTATTTCAGATGACTTGAGTCCATCAGGCTTTCTATCCCAGAAATCTATTCCCCAATTTTTAAAATTCACATTTAGATGAAATCATATACTTATGAGTTATCTACTTGGATAGATAGTCATATTTACAGTAGTATAAGCATGGTCATTCCTACACATTTTAAGTCTAGAACATCAACTGCTTTTCACATAGTTTCATCAACACTATTCATTATTCCCCATCCCATTTGTATCTCCCCAGGGGAGGGAGTTTTTTTTCAGCAAACCTTTGCTAGATAACCAGATTAGACATAGACATAAACATAGAGATGGAAAGGACCTTGAAACTCTTCAAGTCCTATCCAAGGCAGGAGACCTTATACTATCCCAAACAAATGATTGTCTGATCTCTTCTTTAAAAGCCTCCTACGATGGGGGCACCCACATCTTCGAGAGGCAAGCTGTTTCTTTGATTAATCAATCTCAGTGTCACTTATCTACTATATTCTGGTATTGTGGTGTACAATCATTTCAACGTTTAAAGGCAGAAGTTTACTGACAGCCAACATGGCAACTTAATGTTGATGTTACTCAAGCTGGCAGGAGTGACCTGCTAATATTCTGGACACGACATTTTGTACCAGCTATCTCCCAAAACATCTCCAAGTAGATTGCATTTTGACCAGCCTCAGTTATACCAATTATGACTCTACCTGGTCCAGGATGCCTTGTCTTATGTAAGACATGTCTTGATCCCCATCCAAATAGGGGTCAAAAGACTAAGCCACAGATTCCACCTGATGCTTGAGCAGGTTCCAAGAGTCCAGAAGGAGTCTAAGTAAAAACCATATTTTTTTCACAGGTAATACAGCACCACAGTAACTGCCAGTGTTGACCTTGTTGGAATGCCAGGTATTTACAGGGTGATTTTTAATTCCACAAGAAGAGACAGCTGCTTGCAGGTAATATATCTATCCTAGTCTCAGAAAGAATTGAAATTCTGAAGCAACTTTCTAATGTAATAATATTGGTCATGTTGAAACTTACAAAGGAAAATCCTGCTTTTCACTCTTTGGGACCATATTGAGGAAGATATAAATATTTACTCATGGAATGATGGAAAGACTTCTGAATCATTAAAATTGCCAAGTAACTGGGAATTTTCTCACTGTCAATAACAGATAGAATTGTCACATCCCGCCTAAATGAATGGTGAACCCCACTAAGATAAGGACTAAAAAAATCAGGAGGAGCCTGGTAGTAGCTTCCTCAACTAATCAATTCATGAGTGACAGCTCACTCCATCAGGTACAATCTGATCTAATTGCATCTCACTTCTTCAGATGCCATCTGAAATTGCATATGATGAAGTGTTAGTTGAAAAAAGGTGCTACTAGATTCTTCTAATTTGGGGCTAATATCTCTCTCCACCTACAACATCTAAGATAAGGACCACACACCAAGATGACATTGTATACAATAATCACCAAAAGTATACAATATATAATAAGTATACAATAATCACCCAAAGATATGTACACCAGGGATTTCATTTAACAACAATTTGAGGAGAGGCCAATATATTGGAAGGAGACTGTACAGTCTGCAAAACTACTTCCAGCTGTGCCAGGCTTCTGGAATCTCAAAATGAATGTTGGCCATCACCAAAGCACCCTTCCTATGGTTTATATTTTGTTCTACATTCCACACATGAACAGCTGCTGCTTGCAAATATCTACAAACATCAAATATTTTGGATTTTCATTGTCATCTTTCAATTAGCAATGCACATTGGTTACCAGCATTTCAATATAAGAACAGTGAAAGGAATAGTACATCCTCAAAACTGTTGATACAGCAACCAATAAAACATTGGCATGCTTTTCAAATGTTAAGCAATTTATCTTGCTAAAGGCTACATATTTAGAGCAGGAAAGCACTTCAACTAGATTGATACAGTTGTTGTTTCAGTGCTTGTCAAATAGCCTTTTATGTTGCAATCAAGTAATAGATACAAGATTGACAAGTTACAAAGAAAAGGAGCTTTCAGTCAACAAACAAACTAAAACCCATTATTGCAGTGTGTGCACTGTGTCCTAGACTTGTAAACACATCTTCATTGATCCCATAGAAAGATAGTAATACCTCCCCTTGTATGGCTCAATCAAGATGTTTTTCACAAAGAAAAAGTGCAAACAGTATTGAAAAAGCCTAAAGAGACTGATGTTACAGTCAAACAGTAAATAATGGTTGATGTCGGGAAACCTATCTATAACCTCTCAAACTCTTGTCAACTGGAATGAAAGTTATAACCTATATTGCAGCTACAGAAGATCAAAAATATAGCAACTAGCACCAGTTCTCTTATTGTCATTCATGCTTTAACAGTTGATGAAACCAGAGAGGGGAAAAATATTTTCTAGTTTGGCATAATATGTGTAAGTGTGTCTGGGATGGGAGAATTGATTTCAAAATGTGTAATGCTCAGCACTTGGTTTTCAATAAAATTTGCAAAGTTCAAACAAGTATTATGGCTGAATCCAAAATTCTGGATATGTCCAAATAACAGTCCAAGAAGATTCATCTGTCACTTGAAAAGTTTCCTTGTTATTCAAGTTGCCTGGTTTTTTTATTATTATTGAAAATTGGGCCATGTATATTAGCTTGGATTTTTAAAAGTCAAAATTTATCTATTTTATTCTGGTTTTTTTTTTTTAAAAAAAACGTTTTAAACTACCCTCAAAAAATCCAAACAAGTAAACAGTTTAAGCTCATTTCTTCTAGTGTTCTCACCCAATCATCACTACATTACAGATGATCACAAAATGGAGGAAGAAAATTAACCATGATTGCAAAAAGATTCCTTACTCAGATGAATAAATTTATATGATACATTTTGGTAGCCAATCTTTGTAGGTGTATATTTAAATAATTGGTGGGGGAGGGAGATGGTCCTTCTAAACTGGATTAAAAACTGGGTTTATGGCTTGAGGAAACTGTTTCCCTTTACAGGTAAGATGACTCTTCTGTCTATTGTATTTCAATGGCTAAAACTTAATACAGAGAATACAACCAGTCATGTGCTTCTTACAGTTTAGTAAAGAGAATGGAGTTTGAATGAAACCACTTTTGAAATTTCCATTGATCTATGTGATTTCAATATGCTGGATAAACAAGGTCAATTTACATACTATTTGTATGTAGGGTTACTATCATCAAGCAGGTTGAACTGTGATTTAGTCTTGTCCCTGCAGTCAAATCTTCATTTAGTAATTGACAATCCTTAGTGGAAGAATAACAAACAATATAAGAATTCATATCATAATTGCAACCAGGTATTCCAATCATGGTTAGAAAAGTATTTGCAAATTCGAATTCTTTTTCAGAAATACACATGATACATAGATATATAATACAGAGAGTTCAGGTGAGAAAGGTGAAGCCTCACTCCTGTTACAACATAACAAGGTTATGCTCAAAAAACACCTGAATATAACTTAGACATTAATCCTTTCTTCTATATATTTTCTTTTTCCATTCTCATCTATCCTAGCACAGACTTCTTTCACTCTCCCTCTCCCATAATTTTCAGTTTCTAACTATGACTTTAACAGGATATCTTAGAATATCCTTTCAAGAGTTGGAAGGGACCTTGGAGGTCATGCAGTTGGCCTTGACATGGGGGAAAAATACAAAATGCTAATCTGTCAACATGTTTGCTGCTTTCTTGCATGTTGCAACAGCAAAGTGAATTTCTCTCACAGAAATAAAAAAAAGTAAGAATAAATGGTCATTATAAAGAACAGTCCCAGAAATTGTTGAAGAATTTCTCCTTGCCCAGAAAAAAACATGAAGAAACTTTGGAAAAAAACCAAAGTGAGATCAAACAAATTCTCAGGAAAATCATGAGGAATATTATCTGAATGTTATGCCCATTTGTCTGTCTGTCTGACTGTCTGTCTGTCTGTCTCTGTCTATAGTATCTATCTATCCTATCTAATGTCATGGAAAAGGTGTGGGTGTTGAAGGTAGCAGATTAATTAATTGATTGATTGATTGATTCCCGACTTATAGAGCTGGTGCATCTCTCTCCAGCCAGCTCTGGTTAAGTAGGAAAAGCAGCATCCATCAACCAGACTGAGATAAAGAGAGAACATTTAACCACAATTCCAATGATTGAGATGGGATGGTGGGATCTGCTTGTTAAACAATATACTGTTAGTTTTAGATTACAAACTCGAGTTCATCTAAGCACTTTCTCCACCACCAGACCAACAAATATGATTTTCATGGCTGAGTCACACTTTTCGTCAGCAGGTGAAAGTGATGTCACAATGCACCTAAAACATTAAAATAAAGCATTGCAAAAAACTATTTTTTTCATAACTACATGGCTATATGGAGGCGGTGGAAATTATGGGATGTATGCTGAGAACAAGCAAAAAGTTCTATTGAAACACCCCACACTTTAAAAAGCAATTAGTCCAATTTTTTAAATACATCGAATTAGTGTTGCACCTTAGTAATAATGTTGACAAATATTTATTATGCCCATTTAAAAAAAACCTCAATACAAGATGTTATCTTATACAGTATCATGGTATTCATCATTTGATAAGTAAATGTGAGTGTTCAGGGAATGCAGTTGATGCTTAAAATCTGCATTATACAAATAAAAATTGAGAACAGATTTTTTTCTTCAATTAACTTTTGGGGAAACCTACTATGGCAGAATTGCTTTACAAGACTCTCATTGATCAATAAAATGTGGTGATTAGACAAAGCTACACTAACTCATTAGGAAATCATACATTGAAGGACTTGGTTTAGTTGAAACAATCTCAGATAAATTGTAGTTCACAGGAAGGATGGAAATCTATAATTCCACATCATTTTGTTCAATTGATTACCTGGGGAGAAAATATGATAGAAGAAGGTTTATTTCTCTAATAGAGGAAAGGGAAAGCCATTTGTAGCCTCATTTTCATAATTACCTTGAGAATACACCATGCATTATTTATTTATACTGTGTTTCTTTGATACTTAAAATGCTTGTTTTCTTATATTATAAAATCTAAGTCTGCAATTATACAAACTAAGGCTACCAGCTTGGCTGACTTCACAAAAAGGTTTTGACCAATTTATGGGAGTCAATGACTATTAGCTTGATGGCAGTGGGACTACTGATGTTCACCAGTGGGCTTCTTTGTGCAATTGGTTGGCCATCGTGAGAGGTGATTGATAGACTAGATGGGCCAGGGGTCTGATCAAGCCAGGGTATTGCTTATGTTTTGCTGTCAATTCTTTAGCAATTTATTTTATTAAGTCCCGTGGAGCTCAGCTAAATATTTACTTGAATAATGCAACTACAGTTTTCCTATTGAGTATTGCCTAGTTAGGAGGCACTTAGCCAATGTTGGCTGATCTAGGAAAGTTAAGGAAAATCAGGTATGAATATCCCAAAGGTGCTTTTTTTCAAGAGGCAGTTGGACTTTCTGGTCTTTCTTTGAAGACGTTTCACTTCTCATCCAAAAAGCTTTTTCAGCTCTGACTGGATAATGGAGAATGGAAGGATTTATACTCCTTGCAGACAACTAGTCATTTGCATTCTTTTAGCATCCCATTAAAAGAATGCAAATGACCAGCGCTATCTGCAAGGAATATAAATCCTTCCATTCCCCACCATCCAGTCAGAGATGAAGAAGATTCTTGGATGAGAAACAAAATATCTTTAAAGAAAACCAGAAAGTCCAGCTGCCTCTTGAAAAAACCAACTTTGGGAAAACCATGACCTGGATGACTGAGAATCTCCCTAAATATTCAGGTATGAATAGGTCATAGACTGAAGAACACAAGGAAATCTCAGGTTTATAGGCTAGATGAGGAAATCATATCTATCTTTATTTCAGATCTAATGGAGAGTTTGTTTGTATTATTTAATTTGAGGCGCTATAGACTACTAGATTAGTGATAAGGGAACGTTTGCCAGTAATAGCAGAATGAAAGTGATAACTGGAAAATAATTCTCTTTATCATGTTTCCCTTTTTTCGCAATGCTTTATATCAAAGTTGCAGCACCAGAAAGGGACAAAGAAGGAAAGTGTACAATTGGATGTCATTGCAATCACACTATTTGTAAGATAAACATTCTAATGCTTATAAGATATTTTAATTATACTGTAGTGTAGATGACAAGATTTAAACCCCTTCAAGAACTCTGGGGAAGGCAAAAGTTGCACAAATTCAGTGAAGTTCAGTTCAGTGTATTTAAAAAAAGCTCCTTTTTTAGACATTAATGATGAGAAAATAATCATTGGAGAGCCTTTGAAAGGTCATTAGTTCCATTTCTTCTGGAATATATTATTCAAAAATTCATTAAATGTCTCATTTGGATCCACTCAGAGAAAAAGAAGTGGATTTCAAACTTCTAATAGAACCTCCAAACTTAATTCATATTCAAGGACAATCAGCCCAATTTTATGCTAGCAAACTGTTGTTATACTGTAATGGCTTAAGGCAAACAGCCTGATAACTGTTTTGCCAGTATACAGTATCACAAGATTTCATTAGATGCAGTGCTATTCAAGCCGCATGAATCACTACGCCTTCTGTGTAGACAAGGTTCAAAGTGATTATTTTTCCACCAAGGAAAGTGCAGTACTCAGACCTGAAGTGTGAAAAGTGTGTCATCTCTGGTAGTTCTTAAAGTTTCAACCTTTCTTGGGCTCACAGGTAGCTGGATGGCACCAGGAAAATCTGTGCTGAGGTTAAAAGGGGTATTAAGAATGCAAACAACAGAGCAGGATGAGGCAACAGGATGCAAACAAGTCTCTATGTTCTGTCACGGTCTCCTTAATGTTCCTTTACCTTAACTCCAACAGGTATTTTCCTCAAATGTCATGATTGCCATGCACCTTCTTTAAGGAGCCACCACAAGGTATTATGAATACCAAATCCAAAGCACTTCTTCCCCCAGTGAATCTAATACTTGATAAATCCCTAATTCTTGATACAGTAAGTTCAAAGTTTGTCATATATAATTCCAGGATATACACATATGTTTAAATTGTACTGATTTCTGTAATACCATATTAATATTCTCAAAAGAGACCACTGCTATACCAGGACCCATTATACATATAACAGTTAGGACAAAGATACCACTACTAACATAAATGTCATATACATTTATTAATATGGCATTATAGGAACCAAACTACAACTTAGACATGTGAATATATGCTGGAATTGTACACCCAAAACTTTGAACTTATTGTATCAAGAATTATGGGTTTATCAAGTATCAGGGGCAACAAAAAAGTTCACTTTTTAATATTGGAAAAACAATGGGATCTCTAATTTACAATCTTCAATCATATTTGTTTTCTATTTATGAAGTGGGTCTCTACTGATTTATTGGAAAGGTTGATCAGCACTACTCCATACAACATCACTCCATACATTACTCCATATTCCATGATATATTTTTTTAAAAATTGGATTGAATGATTTCTTGGTCATGTAATTTTGTTTTTGTTTCCTTCTTTCCTTCCAATTGTGGTTTTGTCCTTTTTTATTTTCTTTATTCTGTCAATAATAATAATAATAATAATAATAATAATAATAATAATAATAATAATAATAAATGTCAATGGAAATGAAATGTACAGAACTTAGAAAGGTGAATTAGATTAATAGAACCAAGTATAATATTTTAATTCCCCCCAGGGCCACACTTAAAAACATTCGGCATTACTGGATACACCCAAAACCATTCATTTTCACAAATGGAGTCTGTTTCAATTCTCAGCTGTTGCCTGATGATTTGACTTAGAGCAAAGGCAGTATAATTGGGTAGCAGCTGAAATGAGCTTCATTGGAGACAGCCATTGCTGGATTTCCAGGAGTGTGAATTAGAATTCCAAGAATATATCAAGCAACTAATTCTATTCTTTAGAAGTGAAGGCATAAAAGAAGTTTAGGTTCTCTTATTTCAAGCTTTAATTGAGGCCTAGGTTGTAACTCATTTTCATCCTTGAATGGGTGGTAAAAACATACACAGCAGGTAATTCACACTACCTGGAAAACTGTTGGTGCTGTAAGAAGACTAATCAGGATAAGCTTCCAGTAGCAAATTATCAGCTACAAATTAAAATCTTGGCTTATGTCTGTTAAAAACAACCTTTTTATTTCCCACCAATATATATATATATATGCCAGTATTTGTAACAGTTGGATTACTCCAAAATACGAAAACTGACTGGGGGTGGGGGAACTGAGCAAGGGAGAGAAATGCTCTGATTTGTTTTTACGTCTGTAGTTTTATACACACATATCTCTGAGCAAATTCCACTGATCTCAGTTTCAGGCTTCTGAATAGTCATGCATAGGAGAGCAAGAGCACTAAAGGAATCCAAAACCAAGAAGTCTTCAAACAGTTGTTGAATTCAGAAAGCAAAGGTGGAATGGGGTTCACTTTGAAATAACATTAACAGCCAAGGTTTTGCAAACAGAAAAGTCTTTCAACTTTTTAAAGGAAACAGTACAGAGATTCGCCTCTTAGGGGAATGATGAAAAAGAGAAGCAAGAATTAATTTGGGATGAACAAGGTGGTCCAGAAGGAAGGGGAAGAGGCTTAGAAATAAGGATGAAAGGAAGAGGCACTGATAAGCGGGACTACTTTACTACAATGGTAGAAATTGGAAAGCTTAATCCCAGTAGTCTGGATGCAGCCCTCCAGCCACAGGATGTGTAGTCCTAGGTTAAATAAGTATTTGTGAATAGAAAGCTTTCATCAGTGTCAATGGAGAGTTTTTTCCGCTACACATATTGAAGGTTAAGATAAATTCTACTCCACGTGGCAGCAGAGGACAATGTGCCTCTGAACTGAGACACCTTCTCTCAAGGGAATACATAGCCCAGGAGGTCACCCTGCAAAAATTGTATAAAATACAATTCTTCCATAATCGCTGGTTGCTCCAGTTTGAGAAGCAGATCAAGCCACTTCAGAGATGAGACACATGGTGTGAGTTTACACTGAAGTCAGATTTAATTTGCAGTTCGTGGGTTTTTATTGTAGTCTAATTATTGTATTTTTGTTGTCTTTTTTTTCCCCTCCACATCTTTTTTCCCTCTTTAACCTTCATTTTTACTCTTTGATAACACTGTTGAGAAAAATTAAAAAAGGTTCTCACTGAATTATTACACAAAGGTATCAGAATAGTGTCATTTCTTAGAAATGCAGTTAATTTGTATATTTCATTAAATGGATCATTAATTGATAAGTATATATTTTTCTTTTTTATATGAATACATGCAGCTATATTCCACAATAGTAGCATTTCTTAATTATAGTACCAAATGTATAATTTTAAATTTTTATCCTGGAAACTTCAAGCCTAACTATGAATCCTTAAATAATATCGCTATTTTTTAAAAGATTGGGTAAGGAGATAAAAAGAGTGCATCAAACTGCTCTATACTAAGAATTTCATCTTATTTTCAGTCCCTACAATTAAAAAACAAATTCCTTCAAACTGAGCACAATTTTTATCAACACTAACGTTTTGTTTTCTTGGAGACTATTAAAAGCCTGACTTTTAAAAGACATTATGTTACTTGTAAGCCTATGAATTGTTCTGCTGCTTGCTTTTAAACAATCCAAAGAACAAATACATAGTTTGATACCACAAAATAAAAATCAATACTGTGATTCCACATTGACTTTACCCAGCACCTTTATGCATAACATGCACAGAATAAGAAGAATATGGAAATTTCTTAAAATAAATTTTCAAGGAAATATTAGTTTAATGTCTGACTATTACAAGTCATAACAGTAGGAGTCTTAATAATGGTAATAACAATAGCAATAGCACGTAGACTTATATACTGCTTCAAAATGCTGTACAGCCCCTTCTATGTGGTTTACCGAGTCAGCATATTGCCCCAAAAATCTGGGTCCCCATTCTACCAACCATGGAAGAATGGAAGGCTGAATCAACCTTGAGCCAGTCAGGATCACAATGATGATAAAGTTATACAATCATTAATAATAATAATACAATAATAGGAAAAACAAAACTTCATTGTTTTTTTTCTTTCCACTTCATTTCTTCCCAGCAATTAATACCCAGTAATATCAATAGTTGTATCTGTTTTATTTAAGTTCATGCAAAATAAATATTGGTTTTTTATTGTTACTCCATGATTGCATATCAATTGTCCTGTTTAAATTCTGAATCATTTAATCATATATCAAGTTTACAAGTTCACTAAAAACGTGCAAATAAGCCTCAACTTGTAAATAAGTATTTCACCTTGTTTTTGTAATACCTTTTGAACTATCCTGCTTATTTAAAGATGCTGAAATGAATAAGGTAATTCTGATCATTTTGAAGAAATACTGTATTGGAAATATAACCTGTCCTTTTTATTGTATGAAGCAGATAAATAAAAACAGCAACAAAAAACCTATCAGTACAAATCAGTTCCACAAAGTGAATCTTGACAATGTGGTTGGTTTTAATAGCTCAGTTATTAGGTATTATTTCTCATAGGCTGCACTCATATAGATCTGCTACACGTTTGTTTGAAGGCTGTATGAGGGTGAAGTTTCATTCTCTGAGCTTGTGGGTTGGTTTCCAGGCTAGGTAATATCTTCAGCAGAGTTTAGGGGGTGTCAGTGTCAGTGTTCTTCTGTTTATAAGAGCTTCAGGTATGGTGTGTCAAGTGAGGGTCAAGTGTGAGTCGTCAGAGATTCTTGTGATGGGTCTCGTGATAAGGAGATTACATCAGGTCAGGGTCATTGGGAAGTGAACAGCTGGTGTGGGCTTGTGTGGGTTAGTTGCATGTCAGTGTTTCTCTGGTTGGCTGTGCAGTTAATTTGAATTTTGAGGGGTTCACTTTGTTTTATTGAAAGCTTTATTCCCAGACATTAGTAAACTGGTCTGCTTGTATACCTTGTTTCATTCTAGTACCAAATGCATTTGATGACTTAATTCATACTATCACAAAAAGTCATAATTTGCTTAGTTTTCATAAATCATTCTTTGCTGGGCTTGCTCAGCACACTAAGTCATAAACTATGGTTTACACATTACAACAGATGGGTTCATACAACCTGTTAAGTTAAAACCAAGCCAAACACAATATGGTTTAGTGTGATGCCTAAAACATTCAAAGTATATACCACTTAACTATAATATGAATGTGAGTTGATGAAAGATAGGTTTGGGACCACCCCAGCCTTATAATTTTGTCCTCATCTTTGGATTCTTGAGCAGTTTTGAGATTAGGCATCCTGCCTTGAGCAGCACTGATGTCTGGATGACTTGTGCCAATTCTGAGGACATTTGAAGAATGACCTATAAATCAACTAAGATAACAGTCTGACATATTACACAGTAGATGAAACATCAAACTGTTCTTTAAAAATCAGTTAAATTGCTTGAAGGAACAACAGATTCCTACATTAGCCTATTCTTTATGTTCTGAAGTGCAATTTACAGGGCTAAACCAACGCATATGTCATACCTTTAATTTTGTAAAAAGTTATGTACAAGTCTATTATTCAAAATAATCACATAACTGGGAATTTCAGAGAACAGCTACCTTTCACCCCAGCAGGGTGCCATTTTATAGACTTTAACATTCACTAAGTTCAAGCAGCTTTCATTCTAAATAATATGTGCGCTAAATTTGTCACATTGAAAGTGCTTTTGGCATGTAAATGATCCGTTTTCACCTAGAAATGCTTTTAAAAGAATCTGAGCTCACTTTTTGGGAAATTATAAGTGCACTGAATTTCATTGTCCTACAGAACCATGCAGAGTTGATAGAAATGAACTACAGTGACAAACCAGCCCTTGTCAGCCCATATACTTATGTATCATTTGAACTGTCAGAAGTACATGTAAGCTGACTTCCACACATTTTTCAGTTCAAATTGGGAGAAAAAAAAAGATTTGTTTTCTGGCTGCCCTCTCACCTTACCATGTATTTTTTAAAAGTCTAAATGTTAGCAGTGCCTTTTACAGCAGATGAAAAGTTAAGCATTTTTTATGCCAAACTCATTTTGTTTATGTGATTGTTATCATTATTAGCTTTTAACTCCATCTTATAATAGGCAATATTAGCCATTACTTTATTATTAAAGCACAATACATTAGATTTCATAAAGCGGATCTGCCTCCCCAAGACTGAATTCTGAATAGTTATATGAAATGAACATGTTTTTTAACCAAAAAACAGCTCCTTATATTTACAGATAGTCCTATGACCACAATTAAGCCCAAAATTTCTTTTGCTAATCAAGACAATTGTTAAGTGAACCATTTTATGACCTTTTTGCCACAGTTTAGTTGTTAAGTGAATCTGGCTTCACCTATTGACTTCACTTGTCAGAAGCTGGCTGGGAAGGTTAAAAAAGGTGATCACATGACCCCAGGACAAGGCAACTGTCATAAATACATGCCAGTTGCTAAAGGCCCAAATTTTGATCACATGACTATGAGGGTTTTGTCATGTGAAAACCAGTCATAAGTCACTTTTTTCCATGCCATCAAACCACCATTAAATGGTTTTAAGTCGAGGACTACTGTATACTTTTATTCTTTCATAATGCTATATATATATCAAAAATGAGATTTATTTATGATAACTTTAAGCCATGCCAGCAGGAAGGCACAATGGAAAGGTGAGAGAACATTTGTAGAGAAGGACACAATACATCCTTAAGATGTTCCCTGGGTAACCTACAAAAGTCCAAATAGGAAACCTCTTGCTGACCAAATATCTCCCAGCCTGTCTGATGGCTTTTCTCCTTAAGTGACAGACGTACAAATTCCTCCCCAGCATCAACTGCTCATATGTTTGCTTTACATGTGGGGTAACAGACCAGGCTCCCTGTTGGGCTGCAGCCTTGCAGAAACCCACAACTACCTGAATTGCTGAGTACATCATTCCTGTTTCTCAAACCATAGATCTGGCCAAAGGCCAATGAAAAAAAGGAGAATGATACAGTATACAAATTCAGAGATAACAGATTAACAGAGTTGAGAGGGACCTTGGAAGTCTTCTAGTCCAAACCTCAGGCAGAAAAGCCCATACCATTTCAGACAAATGGTTGTCCAATCTTTTCTTAAAAACTTTCAGAGTTGGAGCATTCACAACTTCTGAAGGCAAGTTATTCCACTGATTAATTGTTCTATCTATCAGGAATTTCTCCTTAGTTCTAAGTTGCTTCTCTCCTTGATTAGTTTCCATCAATTGCTTCTTGTCCTGCCCTCGGGTGCTTGTCCTGCCTTCAGGTGCATAATAAAGAAAGAAATAAAGAATATGGAAACAACGATCAAAATATGAGAAGAGGATGTTGCCAGTCTTTCCAATATGGTAGTGAATCCAGCAGGCCTTGGACCAGTAATCACAATCAACATAAGAGATGACTGAACAAGAGGACATAAAAAACCAAATTTCCTTCTCTGTGATTTAACGCTTCACTTAAGCAGCTTTTCTCCCTTCATTATTTGGGATGCGGGAGTATTGTATCTTCTTGCCACCTTCCAGAAGCTTCTATTAAAAAAGAATTGTAGGAGTATCATCTTACATTCTCCATTTCTCTTTTGTACTTGTGAGAGTAGGAAAAACAAAAGTCTAAATTCAAAATTTCTACTTTGCACTAGCTCTCATTGATAGAGGGACACTATAAATTTGGCAAATAAACAAGCTGTCAAAAACACTTGCTTATTTTAAATACAAAAGCAAAATCTGTTCAAAGTCTAAAACAAAGTGAAAAGTCCTGATTGTGAATGAATGACAAAGCAAGAAGGGAATAAAAATAAAGCATATTGTTAACTGCAATAGTGCTTGTGGTTTGGTTCCATTTTTGTCCTCTTCAATGACAATGACCATGATGTGTGTATGTAAAAAGAAATGTAATAATCTTATTTGTTTCAAAAAAATTGTTATGCCATAGTCAATTGCTATAATATTGTTCTTGCAATATTTGTCCAATAATACAAAAGTCTAGAACTGAATTTGAAGAACTGTAATTTACGTCACACTACTGTTTCTGCGCTCCAAAATCACCTTGACAGCAAAATATATTTTACACAGGAAACAGTTATTTGAGTAAGACCATTGTTATTATTACCAATTCATTATATACCATATTTCTAAGAAAAAAAATGTTGCTAGGGTGACATTAGAAAACCCTGCTGCTTAGCAATATAAAGCTTATCACTTGGTTAACTTTAATAAATAGCAAGGCTATTTATTTATTGGTCAGTAACATTTATCAATAGTCAGGCTATGCCAAAATATGTCTTTCAATTTCCCCATTTTTTTCTTCTCCTGAGCAATGAGGCTTTTGCAATAGTGGCAAATATCTGTAGCTTGGATGTAGGATGAGAATGAAGGTTGTGTGTCCAATCACACTTTGTGTGTCCAATCATACTTGGCCAATAAAGTATTCTATTCTGTTCTGTTCTGTTCTGTTCTGTTCTGTTCTATTTGTTCTCCAAGCTTGTGGGTTTCTGAATGTTTTGTGTTTTGTTACCAGGCTAGGTAACATCTTCAGCGGAGTTTAGGGGCTGTCAGTATCAGTGTTCTGTTTATAGTTAGACAGCATTTGTTTTTCTAACCTGTCCTGAGGATACTTTAACATTTCTTTTAAATTTGTTCTGGTGATGCTTTAGAAATTATTGTTGTGAGCTTACAGTTGCTGCAGAGGTTGGTTTTTTACACAATCCCATTACTCTGCAACCACCAGTTGCTCACACTTCCTGATCTGAACCCCCATGGAAGGATTTCCTTTCGGATGTCTTCTCTCAAGATTTAACTGAAGCACAAAACATCAGGAGGCAGCTGAAGAGATCAAAAACAATGAAAGATTCACCTGTACTTTTCAGTCACATTACAATTTAAGTGCAGAAATCTGCATTCCATTACTGAGAATTCTGTTTCAACCTCCCTTGGCAGGGAGGGGAAAGAGAAATCAAAAGCAGTATCTATTTCATTGAATGGCTAGAAAAATGCAGAAAGAATTTCAACCATTTTCCTGTTTTCTGTTCCCAGAAAAGCCAATACTTGCCCTAATAATTAGAATACTTAGTTCAAAAATCACTTACATATAAGTTCTGTGGCTTAAGATGGATTTACACATAATAATTTGGTCTGATTTTTACAACTGTGTGTCCTGATCACATGAGTATATTTCAACTAAAATCAGGTTGTTCCTATAACTACATTTCCATAACACTCAATGCATTGCATATTCTGCCTCATTCTCACACTAAAATTGTATAAGGAATACAATTTAGAAAATAAGTTCAATAAAAGGCAGGAATAAGCTCAAAATCACACAGAAGAAACTGTAAAAATGACAGGAAGACAGAAAACAGAATAATAAAGAATACTTTGATTGGTAAAAAAACAATAAAGTAAAAAAAAGAGCTAAAGATGATTGAGGTGTTAAATTAGGAAAAAAGACTCCCAACGCAAAGCATATTTAATTTCAGAAAGTGATAAATGTGTCTTCCCCTGTATTATGTTTCAGTCTTTAATGTATTTATTTATTTATTTATTTGATTTGGCAATCGCTTACAAGATAATAGGTATAAGTATATACATAGTTATGAATACATGAAATGGGTACATATAAGAAAAATAAAAGAAACAATAGGACAGGGACAGTAGGCACAGTAGTACCCCTACAGACATCAGTCTGGAACCCACATTACATATCTGATATTTCACAAGAAGAGTTCTCCACTCCTCTACTTGTTGTAGAATACCTTATGCCACCAGACTTGAAATTCTAGACCTAGAAAACCTTGAATTACGCCGTCTTCGGTCTGATCTAAGTATGGTATATAAAATCATACATTGCAATGACTTACCTGTCAATTAATATTTCAGTTTCAACCATAACAACACAAGAGGACACAATAGATACAAACTCAAGGTTAACCGCACCAAACTTGATTGCAGGAAATACGACTTCAGCAACAGAGTGGTCAATGTTTGGAATACTCTACCTGACTCTGTGGTTTCTTCCCCAAACCCCAAAAACTTTAATCTTAGACTGTCTACTATTGACCTCACCCCTTTCCTAAGAGGTCTGTAGGGGGTGTGCATAAAGCGCACCAACGTGCCTACCTTCCCTGTCCTATTGTTTCTTTTATTTTTCTTATATGTACCCATTTCATGTATTCATAACTATGTATATACTTATACCTATTATCTTGTAAGTGATTGACAAATTAAAATAAATCAATCAATAAATAAAATGAGTATTCCAAGGTCCTTTACAGAGCTTGGATCATCAACAAGGTCTTGACTATTCAGCTTGTATTTTATTTTCTGATTTTTTTGTATATTTAATATATATTGTATATTTTTGTATACTTAATATATATATATATATATATATATATATATATATATATATATATATATATATATATATATGTGTGTGTGTGTGTGTGTGTGTGTGTGTGTGTGTGTGTGTGTGTGTGTGTGTGTGTGTGTGTGTCCTTCAGCTTTGTTCGGTATTTTCCCACATCATAGTAGTGGTGCTTTTAAAGTTGTAGCAACGTTTCAGCAGAATCTCATCTGCCATCATCAGGCTTCTGTATAGTGTTCGTCTGTGAGTCAGACTTTTACAGTGGTTTCAGATTTAAATTTGGGGCAGCCTATTGCTGTGCCAGAATGGTTTTTTCTTCATCCTGATTGGTTGGGAGTCTTGGTCTGTGTTTATTGGTCTCGGAGTTTGCTGTGTTCTGCTTGATTGGTGTCTCTAATATCTTCTGTCTGTTTTTTTGGCTCTTTTTGTATCTTGATTGGCTGGCAGCATTGTGTTACTTTATTGGAAGCCTTTAGTGAAGCCAAGCACACACCCCAAAATCAAGTTCACCATGGAAACGGAAACAAACAAACAACTACCATTCCTAGATGTACTAATCTAACAAAAACAACAGATGGCGTGTTTTCCGGTTTGTCGGCCGCGAGCGGCAGGATTTGCGGTTGCGCGATCCCTGCCACGCTAGCCGTTTTGGGGCTCCAACCCAGACGGGTATCGGAGCTAGGCTGCCCTGCAGGGGCAGCTGAAGGTAGGGGATCCGGAGAAGGGTTTGGGGTGTTGCAGACCCCCTCCCCAGCCGGCAGAACCCTCTTTTCCCAGGACGGTGCAGCGGCGGTCCGTAATGGCCGCCACAAAGAAGCTGGCAGCCGGGTAAGAATGCGCAGGAGGAAGTGGAGAAAGTGCTTGAGAGGAGAAAGTCTTTCTTGGTTCCTAGGACTCTAAGACATATTTAACAAAATTCTTGAAAAGTATGACTTTCTGAATGATACCTTCGAGAAGAGGAAAAAAGCGGCAGTTTAATGGTGCTGAAAGGATAGCTTACCCTCTTTTTTCACGGAATAAAAAGTGAACATTAAGAAACCTATTTTTTTAGGTGAAAACTGGCTCTAAGCGGTGAGTGGGAAAAGAGAGGACTAAAAAAAAAAAATATTTGTATGCTAAGACCTTGTTGGAGGAGATGCCTTAAGGATTGAAAGACTAAAATATATTGCAATAAGATTTTAAGAAACAGATTTGGACTTTCTTTTTCTTTAATTGATACTACCCCAGGAGGAGAGAGTGGGAACTCTGTCTTGGTTTGGACTGACTGAGAACTTTGGGATTGTCTTATTTTTCCTTTGGAATATTCTGGCTGTTGTAAGAGAAAAGAAAAGAAAAGATTTATAATGGCTTCTTCTATCGAGGAACTGAGAAAAGATTATGAGCAAGCAAAACAAAATGGTAAAGCTGGTTTGAAAGAAGCCTTCCTTTTTTTAGAAATGGCGCTTATTAACTATCAACAAACATTGTAACAGATGAAGACAGCAGAAGAAGAACAAAGAGAGGAAGCCATCTTTAATAAATCTCAGAACTCGACCAAGAGGGAAGGAAGAGGAAAAAGAAGAGAAATAAAGGACTTAAGATTTAAAAAAACATTTAAGAAAGGGAAAAACAAGGTGCAAAATCAATATAAGGATGGTAAACAAAAGGGAAGAGGAATACGACAGAGAATGGAAGCCAGTAAGGCAGAGGCTAGAAGAAGGGGGCTAGAAAGGTTTGTTGGGGGAAGAAAGAAAGGGAAAAGGTGGAGAAAAGCTACAAAGTTTTGAAATTAAATGGGAAAAAGAAATTTTTTTTAGGGATAAAGGATAAGTATAATTTCTTCAAAGAGATTTTGCAAGGTACATAAGATGATATTGTAGTATTGTACCAGAAATAGAAAATTTAAATGGCTTGAGAGTTGATAAGAGATTAAAATGTTGGAATGTTAATAATGATTGGTTTGAAAATATAATATGAGGGAGATTTAGAATATTAAACTTTAATTAAAGAGTTTAATAAGATTATGGTATTGATGTTATTATAAAACTTTCATTATAGTATTTTGTTTTTTAATATTTAAATCTATTGTTTAACTATGTATTTAATTGTTTTAGATGTATTATTCAGTTAGAATTGGGTATTTTAAAGATTAACTTGATTAATTTAGTGGGGAGATAGAAAGGCATCATACTCTGATTAGTGATTTCAGGAGAAATTTCTTTCTTTTTAAAAGGAATGAGACAAAGGTACAATAGAGAATGGACAAAAGATATAAATATAATGACTCAAATTAAGATGATTAATTAAGATAGAATCAAGAAGAGTGAAATATGTGGAGAAGTTAATATAGAAGACTTAGAATGGTAAATAAAATAAGTAATGATATGTAAGATGAGCCTGAATATAATTGAAGTCCATGAAAAGAGAGATACCTGGGTCCAAGTTACTTTCCAAAAGAACTTTTTATGTTTTGTGTGTTGTGTGTATATGTTGTTTTTTTGGGGGAGAATTAATAAAACCTTGTAGAAATATAGAATGAGAATAATGGTAACTAAGTCAGAAAGAAGTAGATGAAATAATAATAATAAAATTGAATAAGAGTAAAGAGAAATAAAGGGAAATTGGATAAGAGGTTTTTGTATGTTTATATGGAAATGGTTTAAAACAGAATTATAGTTTATCTGACTTGTTAAATTTATAATGGAAAAAGGTTTAAACATGTAATGGATAATGATGACTTGTGTGTTTTGAAAATTAATAAAACTTGTTTTTAAAAAAACAGATGGCACACTAGGACACACCATATACCAGAAGAAAACACACACCAACCGCTACCTCAACGCCCAATCCCACCACCACCCAGCACAGATAAACTCCGTGGCCAAAACACTAATCGCAGAACCAAACACCTGGCAGACAAGACACACATTAAGACTGAACTATGCACCCTGACTAAAGTACTGACAGCCAACGGCTTCCACAAAAGCAAAATCACCAACTTGATCCACAAAAACACACTAAAACATAATAGAGACCCAGAAGATGAACAGTCCTATGGAACAGCTGTCCTGCCCTACATAAGAGGTACTACAGACAAAATTAGTAAGGTACTACACAGACATCACAGCAAGACTGCCTTCAAAACAGACAGAAAAATAGCAGCCATCCTTAGCAACCCCAAAGATAAAATTGACCTGGAAAACCAAGTCATATACGAAGTCCCCTGTGCATCATGCCCAGCCACATACATTGGACAGACCAATAGAAGAATAAGTACCCACCTGGATGAACACAAAAATGCAGTCAAAAAGCTGGAACACACTTCCTCACTAGTCCAACACATGGAAGCCACAGGTCATAGCATCAACTTCAATGGCACCAAAACCCTAGCCACTATAGAAAACCCTAGCCACAGAATCATCAGAGAAGCCATAGAGATTGAAAAAGACCAAAAGCATGAATAGAAGAGATGATTCCACCAGGCTGTCAATCATTTGGAAGCCTGCACTCACAAACAAAAATCTCCACACCACAAGCCAGGCAAACACCTGGGCACAAACAGATCCCCTGATACCTCCAGCTCAAACACATCCCAACCAGGCACCCAGATGAAACCCAGCTTCCTAACTAATGATAGCCGTCCATTTATCCGAAGCGCTGCACTAAAGGCCTCAATAAAGTAACACAATGCTGCCAGCCAATCAAGATACAAAAAGAGCCAAAAACAGACAGAAGATATTAGAGACACCAATCAAGCAGAACACAGCAAACTCGAGACAATACACACACACACACACACACACACACACACACACACACACACACACAATACTTTTTGTATACTTAATATATATTGAAATATATAATAGAAATAATTGGTTTTGGTGTTTTTATTTTTGAATATCACAAGCAAATCTTTCCAGAAGGAATTTTCCACCATTTCAAGTATCTTTAATGAGCATACCAAGAATACTTTTCATAAGTGTGGACAGAATAATAATATGCAGTTGTTAAAAACCAAAAATTAATTTTTTGTTTGTAATGTATCTTATGGTGGTGCAGCTGTGAAGCAAAAAATTTCAGTGCAATATAGAACACTCTTTCACATAGAATCTGCTTTTACTTTGGCTCAAAAACAGATCATGTCAGACAAATCTTATTGCATTCTTTGCTAAAATGACAAAATTAGTGGACCAGACAAATTCTGTAGATATAATTTACTTGGACTTAAGTAAGGCATTTGATAAAGTAGACCACAACTAGTAATACTTGATAAGATTAAAACATGCGGGTTAGACAGCATCACCACCAGATGGATTTGTAGGTGGCTGACCAACCACACTCAACATGTAGTCCTAAATGGAACTACATCTACATGGAGGGAGGTATGCAGTGAGAAAGTTCTATCTTAGGTCTTCAACATCTTCATCAATGATCTGGATGAGGGGATAGATGGGGAACTCATCAAATTTGCAGACAACACCAAGGATTAGCCAGCACTCCAGAAGATATGACTTGAATATTGGGTCCTTTCTAACAAAATGAAATTCAATGGTGAAAAAAATACGGTTCTACATTTAGGCAAGAAAACCAAATGCACAGATATAGTATAGGTGATACCTGGCTCAATAGTAGTAACTGTGAGAGGGATCTTGGAGTCCTATTGGACAATCATTTAAATATGAGCCAGCAATGTGCTACAATCATAAAAAAAATCCAACACAGTTCTAGGCTGTATTAACAGAGGGATAGAATCAAGAAGTTTTAATACCACTTTACAATGTCTTGGAAAAACCACACTTGGAATATTGCATCCAGTTTTGGTCATCACAATATAAAAAAGATGTTGAGACTCTAGAAAGAGTGCAGAGAAGAGCAACAAAGGTGATTAAGGGACTGAAAGCTAAAATGTATAAAGAACAGTTGCTGGAATTTGGTATGTCTAGTTTAATGAAAAGAGACTAGGAGTGACATGATATCAGTGTCTCAATATCTTAAGAGTTTGCTACAAAGAAGGGTCAAGTTATTTGCTTCTTGTCCTGAGGGCAGGACAAAAAACAATGGATGGAATCAAAGATCTCTTTGATCTCTTTGATCTAATCAAAGAGAAAAGCAATTTAGAACTAAGGAGGAATTTCCTGACAGGAGGAATTGTTCCAGTTAGAACAATTAATCAGTGGAACAACTTTCCTCCAGAAGCTGTGAGTGCTCCAACACTGGAAGTTTTTAAGAAGATAACCATATGTATGAAATAGTATAGGGTTTCCTGCCTGAGCAGAGGGTTAGACTAGAAGACCTCCAAGATCCCTTCCAACTCTGTTATCCTATTACAGAATAAACTCAGCATATGCAGCCAGAATGCTCCTGTGATATCTTAGAACCTAAGCCAAAGATGCTTTAACAGAGACTAGTTTATCTCCACTCATAGACTTCCTGTTCACCTCTTTATCTATCATTAAACAGTTGGTCTGTTTTGTTGCTGTCCTCTTGTGTTTCCGGTCTATAACTTAAATGAATAAAGACAAAAAAATTGGAAACCACAATACCCAGGTTCAGGAAGTTGCTAAAACACCTACAGCAGCAAGGCTAAATCCAACTAACCTTCAGCTGCACACAGCTGCCTCTGTTTAGAGATCTGCAGGAAATGATACAGTTCCCATGCAAATGTGTCTATTTCTTTAGGCTAAATGACACTGAAGTTTTTTAAGAGGTTGGCGCATCATTAAAAAAAATGAGCTATAACAAGCAGTTCAACAAACTGCTCTTGGCTCATCTGCTTTAGTCTTCACCTGAAAGTAATTTAAACCAACTATACATGACCCAAAAATCTAACTCTTTTCTAAAAACTGCATTAAGGAAATTATGCTGGGTCAACAACAGCCTGTTATCTATTTCAAAGTAATGTAAGCAGGCCACATTCAAGGAAGGAAACCTGTTTGGATTCACATAATTGGTTGCTATGAGCTATAGCCAATTATGATAGTATTTGCAACAAACAGTTCGTTTTTGTCTACCTTTTTGTAGATGAAGCAGCTGTGCCCTTCACTTCTGGTGAAGGTGTACCCTTTAAATGGTGTCACACTTTAAAAGTTAGCTATTCTTGTCAAACTATTGAACAATAAAAGCAAAATGTAACATTTCTAACTGATTGTTTATGTCAGCAGTAGACTTAAAAGATGGAAGAAAATAATTAACACTAGAGAGGGGAACGCAGAGTTTTGTAATTATCAAATGATAAATAAGGATGGTGCAAAGTTGGAACCCCAGTAGAGTTTACATTCTGAAGAATGCTAGTTAACCTCTGCAGACTTTAGATTTTTAATTAATGCAGCTGTTTCCTCTTCGTTATTATATAAGCAGTGTTATATAATGGGCTTCTTAAAATTGAAAAAAAAATCTTCCTTAATTCCAAAGAAGTTAATATTCTTAGTTAAAACTGAGAGTGGAACAACTTGACCACAATCTGAAGTAGCTGATGGCAAATGAGAAATGCAAGTCTACTGAACAACTACCAACATCAACTAAGTGCTCCACTACCAAAGTAGCCTCCACTAACCTCCCATAAAAGAAGCTATGTAAGAACACTATTTAGATTAGCACAAACACACTGCAGCAACCCTGAACATCAGAAAAAGGAAACAGATCATTTATGCAACAAAATGGATAAATCCATGCAACTTAATCGTAAATATTTTCAGAAGAACTTTTAACATTCCTCCAACTACTGAGCAAACCAGTAGTGGGCTAAGAGTGCACCAGAGGCAAGCTTCTCAGTAATGCCTCATTTGAAACATCTGTTTCTCTCAATCTTACAGACATACATGATATTTGATCCTCTTATGCCTTATTGGGCTTCTGGATGGCCTTAAAGACTTGGCCCTTTAAGTTTTAGTCTGTCCCCAGGGTGGCACTATTACTGGGCATTGGTTGACTGATGATTCAATGTTGGATGTTTTTAAAATTGTATTTTGGCATTCTGTAACCAACTCAGAGCCTATGTCTCCTGTGCCAGCAATTACAGGTGTGAGAGGTCAGGACTTAGATAAAGGTCATTATGTCAGCTACAAATCTCATAGTTGTCCAGAAATGTAAAAACTCAGGAAAGATAAAAAAGATTACTTCAGAAGTCAAAAATCCAAGATTCAGGAATTAGAGCTGACTATGGTCTTATATAAGTCCAGAGGTCAGCCAGAGAATCAGAGGCAGCACATGTTCAGGAAGTCAGATGCAAGGTTGGAAGTTTTTTCTTAACAGGTTCCCAGGCTCTCCTTTTATAATGCTGTCTCAGGCACGCCTAATTTCCTGAGTCATACCTCTTTCCTTTGAAGTGCTTTACTAAATATCATTTTTGTTATACTCAATCTTTCTCAGTGTGTGCAGGCCGGGAAGCATTTTTTTCTTCCATCTTTGAGAAACAGCTGACTCACCTGGCTGCAGTGATTTTGCAATAGGTGGCTGATTACCTGTTTGCTCTAGGGCTGCAGGCTGATTTTTCAACAAGTCCTGCTCATCGTGAGGATTCATTTATAGCAGATATTTAAAAGCCCATTGGCTTCTAGGTTGGAAGTCAGAACCCTGCTTCTCCAATTCAAAGTGTGACTTGTCAAAACAGGCTCAGAACACTTGAAATTGTGGTGTCATAGATGGCTTAGTAAATAAAATAAATACATGAAATAACCACACCCGTCCTGAAAGAGTGGGAATAAATTGGCAATTTTAGTGATGAATGGAACTAAAAAGTGGAACCCCTCAAAAGTTTGTATTGGAGAGGAGTGCTTTTTAATTTATTTACAAATGCACCTGTCTTTTAGTAAACAATGAGCTGACCTACTTTGTAGCGATGCTCAACGTTCAGGTAATAAAAGCTGAAGAGTCAAAAGCACTCTTTAAACTGGGTAAATATTCAGCCAAATGGGAATGATGCTCTACTCAATTAACTGTAAAATTAATACTGAAACTAACATCAGATCTGCCTCGACTTGAACCTTTGAGCAAGAATGATCCTAACTCCATTTGTTGAAAAAGGTATAGTTTATTTCAAATGAAATACAGTAGAGCAAAGCCAGAACTGAAAAGCGCACACCAAAATCCCCAAGTGTAACTTTCCCTCTCTTAGGTGCATCCTCCTGCTGGACTTTACTGTCCAATCAAATTCAAATAGATCATTTTTTAAACAGTTGCTTCGCATGTGGGTTGAAATGCAGCTGTGATCCATTCTCAGCCATCTGACCTTCAAGTCACATCTCCGGAAGATACAGTGAACTCTTAGTTACCCAATCAATCAATGGAACAGCTTGCCCTCAGAAGTTGTGAGACCTTCAAGAAGAGATTGGACTGCCATTTGTCAGAAATGGTGTAGAGTCTCCCGCTTGAGTGTGGGGTTGGACTAGACCTATAAGGTCCCTTCCAACTCTGATTATCTGTGCATATGGAGAATTATATTTACCAAAGAAAGGAAAATTACTGCAATGATAAACTTTTGCTTTCTATAAGACAAAGCAGGAAAAAAAAGAAGCTGTTTATACTTATAAGTTTTTGTCTCAAAAATCAAATAACTTTTGCTTCTTGAAACTGTAAGCTACAAACTTATTCAAAGCATTATTCTCAACACAACTCAGAGGCTGATCAATTCAAGTGAAATTGGAGGTTTTATAAATTATCTCAGGCTGGATCCCATTTCCAATCACAAAGACTTGCTTTTAAGGGGAAGGCAGGAAAGGGGAATGAAATCTCAAGTGTACTTTGAAAAAGCAGGATCAACTGGTACCAAGTTTCATTCCATTGAACAGGAGATGGAATTGCATTTACAAATCTATTCTCCTACATATGCACAAACTTCAGCTGCCAGTCCAACTCTAGTAAGCATTTTTGCCTTTCTTATTAATTTGATATTATGGACTTTCTGCAGCTGAAGTTCCACTGTATGTGAAAAATGTGTCCAAATTATCCACCTGTCAATTGCAGAAAACTCATTAGGATTGTATTGTGAGAATTCATGCCACTCAAATTTGGCTTAAGTAAACAATAACATAAAACCAGTGGAATTACACTTCATTTAACATCTATTATTTAATACGTCCAACATATCTGTTACACAGTTTCATAAAAATCAAAGTACAGTACAATAAATACAACATCATCATAATCTCATGTGATTATGGGACAGCTATTTGCAAGGGATTAAGCAAACAAATTATAGTTTTTAAAAGTAATTATTTAAAATTTTAGTTATTTAGGCCTTTAGTTATTTGAGCCACACTCTAACTTAGCAGCAGCATTATAAGGCAATGCTTCTGAAAGCAAAATCTACTATGATAGCTTTGCTTCAATATTTTTATTCCAAAGAAGAAAGCTTTCTCCTGCAGCAATAAAAGTTTTAATGTCAGAATAACATTTCAAATTTCATATTTGGATCACATTTGCCACTAACATAGCACATCTGCAGGTGAATTTTTAAAAACCTGCTTCAAATGTCCTAAGCTTTGTTCCAAATCTTATTCTCTTGGAAACTGGACAATATCCTTTGATTAAAAAAAAAAAGGTTTGAGCATTATTAAATTTTGGTAACAAATACATGTTTTTAAAAACAAGGATTGCTTCAGAAACCGCAAAGGAATCCTTTGTGGATATGTGGTTCAAACAGGTGGCTCAAAAGATTAATATTGGCATTGATTCTGATTATTTATTCTCAAGGGATATGACATCAGCAATTCAATATATCAAATTAGACTATAGGATAAATTGGTACAGGAATGAAAGTCAAATTATGGTGCACACCTGCAATATTTGGAACTGATTATAGACATATTTTTCAACTCCCTAAACAAACAACTTATACTTTAGTAAATTCGGAATAGCCATTTCAAAAGCTAATTAAATATGTTGCCATCAAATATGCTGTAGGTGGGTTTCAAAAAAATCTCCACTCTCAAATATTTTGCCCCTGTAAGGATACTGATCCTGAAATGGATTTATTTGTAGAAGTTATTGTATGGGTTTTCAACAAAAAAGATATGTGGCCTATTTTAGATATCGTTCTAAATATATGTAAAAAATTTACTTGCAACAAAAATCCTAATATTATAATGGCAACAGCCAAATTTTAACTAGGTTTTGGGGAACAAATCAATGAATTGGGGTTTTAAGTCTTCTATGTAATATTTTTAAAATATTTTACTTGTTAAACTTTTTCAAGTATAACAATAGCAAGTTTAGATTAGATTTATAATTTGCTTTTGGGTCTTCTGGCAATAAATAACATTGATTAGAAATCATTGATTTCTAGGAATTTGCCAGCAGAAAAGAAAACTTTACTATGTGATTACAAGTGGTACCTGGCAGTTTTTCTCTCTCCCCACAATCTTCTTCATAAAGCACAGGTAGCATTTTAATGCTTTGTTTCCCAATCATGCAAAATGTATTTAAAAGTTTGTATCTGCTACTATCTCTTACTTCCCTTCCATCAAAACAAGTCCCAAGTTAGAATTGTTTCTGCTTTTTTAAAAAGAAAATGAAAAATATACAAGCACCATACCAATTAATTATGTCTATTTCATTCAGTACTGTATTCCCTCAGCAGATAAATTCCTAACATATATTCCCAAAGCTGCCATATCGTCCTCTTCTTTCCCCTAAACTTTGTATCCCCTCTTCCAGTTAGCACTTCTAGTTTCAAATAGTTCTCTTTTTTATTCCCTGTTAGGAATGATAGTCACTTAACAGTTGGGTTGCAAATATATAAACCAGGATAGACATTTAATATTGTGTCTTTAAGGGAATGCTAAAATTGTAATTGTGTGTGGTTCCTCAAACGGCCATAAGATGGAGCCGGAAACCTGGGTTGTTAGTTCTGTAGTTGCTAGTTGCTAGATGTTCTGATGGTCGATGTTCTTTGTTCTTGCATTTTTCCCTATTGAGTGTTGCCTGATCGTCGTTCTTCTTGGATTGCTGTGAGTCTATTTACTGAACTGTGTATGGTACTGGACTTTGTTATTTGGATTATCCCTTGACTGAATACTGACTACTTTAACCATGGATGACTTGGACTGTTTGTTGGACTTTGCTTAACCGTTTACTGGAAGTAAAACCTACATTTTACTATTCAGTGTATCTGTGTGCTGGTCGTGTGTTATTCAACATCACTCTCACTACGCTTCCCTGTGTGCACTCAATCTCCTAACGGGGAATTACCACAACATTCCCCACTTACTGGTTTGCTCATTCCTTCTTCAAGGTAAGTTCTTCCTTCTTTTACAAAGGAAAATAGAAAGAGGGGAAACACTTTGTATGCTGCATTGAAACCATGAATGGAAAGCAGATTATGAATCCATAAAAAAAAATATCCCCTCATTTTCATTAATTTAAGTAATTTGTAATGGGGGCTGGTGGGATAACTTCAAGTCAGTTTTGACCTCTGGAGACCACCTGGATAAGTTCCTGCAGTTTTCTTGATTTCTGTGTAGTTTGCTGTTGCTGCTTCTTAGGACTGAGAGAAAGGGGCAGGCCTAAGGTTACCCAGCAAGCTTTGTGCCTAAGACAGCCTCTCATAGTTTCTAGTCTATTGCCTTAACCACTACACCAGGTTGGGTCTCCTTTTATGGATCCACTCATACTTATTTTTCAAGGCTATTTATATTAAGTGTCAAGCTAAGAAACACCTGTCTGACTTCCACAGTGGATTCAGTCCTGGTTAATATATGGATGGAAAACATTAAGAAGTCCTTGGCCTATAGCAGTGATAGCTAACCGTTTCCACATTGCATGCCAAAAGTGCATACATGCTCATGCATGCGCGTGCTTGCGCATGTGCCTGCATCCATGATGCAATGCACATGTGACTCCCCCATCCATACGCATGCACGCACGACCCCCTGCCTGTGCCCTGCATGCCTTTATGCATTCATGTGCTATTCCCCCACACCACATGCCTCTGTGCATGCACATGCAACCCCCACAGGCTGCATGCCTCTGTGCATACATGCACGTCTCCTGCATGTGCATCTCCCACGTGTGAATCTCCTGCCACACATGAGCAGCAGATATCCGACAATCAGCTGACTGGTGGGGGACGTGCGCATGTGCAGTGGGACTCTTCCAGGTGACCTCTCACGTACCGGCAGAAGTGGCTCTGCATGACACTGCAAGCATGCATGCCATAGGTTCACCATCACAGGCCTATAGACTAAGTGGTTATAAGTTGAAAAAGGAAGGCAATGGAAAACCTCTTCTGTAATGCTGCCAGGAAAATGTCATGAATCACCATGAATTCAACATTTCAAGAAGTCACCATGAGCTAAGCTTAAGTTTACAAAGACTTTACCGTTTATATAATTTTTGTAGCAATTAACAAATGTTAAGCATTTATCTTAGCTTGACTTTTGAAAACGCTTAAATTCTTTCAAGAAAGAAGCTCGTCCATTTGTTCAAAATGATAGTGCATTAAGTATCAGTCTGTGTAAGCCACTTCCTTGCAGTTTTGAACAAAATTGTTCAGAAGCTGTTGAAACAATCCCAGGGGTTACTTAAGACAATGGATGAAAATGCTGCAACTTTTGTTCTTAGACATTTAAAGACAGCAAGAGCACTGTAGGCATCCTGGTTTTTAATTAAGCTGTGATTATGGATAATTGTACCTCTAACTACTGGATTGCAAATACTGTGTAACTCTCATTCCTATATTGTAAGGGCATCATCTTCAGTACCATTATAGTCCCAGCAATTCACTGTTTTAATTGTCAAAAGTAAGTTCCAACTAACAATAATTTGATTTGATGCAGATGTAGTTTAAAGAATGAACTTATTTCTTACAGTGATTTCTAAACCTCAAAACTATATTCATTTGAACTAGTAAACTAATATATATTTCTGCAAGACAACCACATGTACCAATAAATAATTCTATTTATATTTCAACTATTATGTAAAGACTTTGTGTGGTCAGACTGAATGTTTTTGGTTAAACATTACAAAACTGAAACAAACTTTGCAATTCATTTGGGGGCAATAGGCCTTCTGGGCTTCCTTCATTGCTCTCCATGGCTTCACTTCACCAAAGGAACACTTGAGATTTGGTTGCCTTAAAATGGTCTTTTCTCACAAACTTTCAGCTAAGATTAATGGGTTGGAATCATCTAAGTCCAACATTGAAGGGGAATGTGGAAAAGTGATTTTTCTCCCTTGGCTAGTTGTTGTTTTATGGATTTTTGTGGTGATTTTAAAGGATTTTTGTTCTTTGTGAAATAGCCTAGAAAACCAAATAATTAAAAAAAAGAAATAAACAAATCAAGCCTGTTTATGGGATGAAGACAAATACACAGGGCATTCAAAGAGCCAGTAATATCAGGGTAGAAAGAAGCAGAAGGAAAGGAAAGGAAAAAGAAAAAAGAAAAAAGAAAAAAGAAAGAAGGAAGAAGGAAGAAGGAAGAAGGAAGGAAGGAAGGAAGGAAGGAAGGAAGGAAGGAAGGAAGGAAGGAAGGAAGGAAGGAAGGAAGGAAGGAAGGAAGGAAGGGGAAGAGAGAAAGAAGAAAAAGAAAGAGAGAGGAGAGAGAGAGAGAGAGAGATAGAGAGAGAAAGAAAGAAAGAAAGAAAGAAAGAAAGAAAGAAAGAAAGAAAGAAAGAAAGAAAGAAAGAAAGAAAGAAAGAAAGAAAGAAAGAAAGAAAGCGCTTCACTTTCTTTTTCCCCCGGTGGGAAAAATACTGCTTTTTATTATTACTTCACCCACACCCACACCCACACACACTTTCACTTTTTTACTGTTAAAAGAGTTTGCCTCCTTTTTAAGGAAAAGATTGCTTTCTAATTCTATGCATGAGATACATGAAACTCAGTTTCTGAACTGGAACTGTGTGAGTTTTTCTTCTCTACATAAATACAAGCACGTGTTTATATGGCTAAATGTGCGCGCACACACACATGCCCATGCTTTGCACACTAGATCTTAAAAATATTTCCAAGTTAAAATATTTTTTCTGTAGAATTAGAGTTTATATTTTTGGTTGTATTAGAATAATGTGCATCAAATAGATTATTGCTTTCATTCATAAATAGGTAGTTGTTCACATATGTACTTTGAAACATTAATATGCATGTTTTGTAGTCAAAGCAAGTAATTTCAGAAAAACAAAATAACACATTTTTTTTATTTCTCATATGGAAATGAATAGATCACTATGTCAGAAATGACAAATATAAATACAAATGTTTCTCTCAAATGACAATGTATTTTGGGAAAGTAAAGGACATGTATGTTGTTTATGAACATATTCAGATGAAATATGATAAAAAGAAGTTTCCTGCACAGCATTTCTAATAGATAAAGCCACATTTTCTTAAAATGTATTTCACTCACCCGACTTTAAAATATCCAATATCTGAAATTTCATAGCCACAATGAAATCCATTGCACTGTTATTCAGAATAAAACTTCCAAAAATCTAGTGGTTTTTTTTTCTGGGCTTAAACAGTGCTTCTCTGCCCATAATTGTAGCCACAATTCATCGATTTGTTTACAAGATTAAAAGATAAATAAAAACAATATAATTTCAACATATAATTTTATTAGAAGTTTTAAAAATAAAGCTATGCAAACTAATATGCAGCAAGGAAAAAATAAAGAAAAAGCTATGTGCATATTATCTTTTCTCTAATCAAAGAAGTCAATTCAGTCATCTTAGCAAATATTCAACAACCATTCCTTCATTGTAGCTATTGCCAAATCGTTCCATCTCTACCTTGGAATACTCACCTCTAATGATCTAAGTGCTAGAGCCCACTGCAACTACATAGCCAAAAAGGCATTAAGAGTTGTTAACCTAATCCTACGTAGCTTTTTCTCTGGTAATATCACACTACTAACCAGAGCATACAAAACATTTGCTAGACCAATACTCGAATACAGTTCATCAGTCTGGAACCCACATTACGTATCTGATATTAGCACAATTGAGAAAGTCCAGAAATATTTCACAAGAAGAGTTCTCCACTCCTCTACTCGTTGTAGAATACCTTATGCCACCAGACTTGAAATTCTAGAACTAGAAAACCTTGAATTACGCCTGTCTTCGGTCTGATTTAAGCATGGTATATAAAATCATACATTGCAATGTCCTACCTGTCAATGAATACTTCAGTTTCAACCATAACAACACAAGAGCACACAATAGATACAAACTCAAAGTTAACCGCACCAAACTTGATTGCAGGAAATACGACTTCAGCAATAGAGTGGTCAATGTCTGGAATACTCTACCCGACTCTGTAGTTTCTTCCCCAAACCCCAAAAACTTAACCTTAGACTGTCTACTATTGACCTCACCCCTTTCCTAAGAGGTCTGTAGGGGGCGTGCATAAAGCGCACCAACGTGCCTACCGTCCCTGTCCTATTGTTTCTCTTATTCTTCTTTATTTTTCTTATATGTACCCATTTCATGTATTCACAACTATGTATACACTTATACTTATTATCTTGTAAACAATTGGCAAATCAAATAAATAAATAAATAAATAAATAAACAAATAAATAAATAAATAAATAAATAAATAAATAAATAGAACCATTTTGCTGCAGTTATCATATAGCTTGCATATAGTTATGCAAGGCTGCATAACTTTTTTCCAGTTATTTGTCCATCAGTCTCAGATTGCTGCCAGCTTCTTTCTGTTCTGTAAAAAGTCCAGTAAAGGTGTTTTCAGGCACAATCTGGATGTATAATCAGAGGTGAGATTCTACCAGTTCGCACCTATGCGCTAGAACCGGTTATTAACATTCTAAGCAGTTCGGAGAACCAGTTGTTAGAAGAAATTACTGGCCTAATCCTGTAAGGAAGGCAGGAAAGAAACATTCTGGTGTTGCTTACAGAAACTGCCTCTCCATTAACCCTTATTACTTTCTTGGCAGGAACAGTCTTCCTGTCTCAGGAACTTCTCTGGAGTTTTTTTCCCCTCTTTGCTAGTACTTTGCTTGTGTGGAGTGACCATTCAAAGTTACAATGGCACTGAAAAAAGTGACTTATGACCTTTTTTCACACTTATGACTGTTGCATGAGAGTCATGAGAGGCCACAGTCATGAGAGGCCAGGTGAGAAGATGGTGCCTCGATGTGAGTGATATTGAGTTGGCCACGCCCAGTCAATAACATGACCACCAAGCCACGTCCACCCAGTCACATGACCACTAAGCCAAGTCCACCAACTAAGCCACGCCCACAGAACCGGTTGTTAAAAAAATTGAATCCCACCCATGTGTATCATCTATTCCATATTCTTAAAATGTCACTGCTAACATAACAATTTTTGAAATCTACATTAACTTTAACTTCATCATACCATAGTTAGCCATGCAACCAAAATCCCAGGTCATGCTCTTCTAATTGTTACATTCTCTTATTTCTTGGCAACATCCATTTTTTTTAAGCACAATTCACCTTTACATTGAGAGGACAGGATCATTCCAATACTATGTTTTTAAAATGCAAACAATCGTAACCGTAATTCTGTTCCAGGCAAAAGGATTATTCTTAGCCTCATATGCTATAAGGGGTCTATTAGTCAGGGTCCTTACACCTAGTTAGCATTAGTCATTCAAGGTCAGCCTTGGAATGAGAAGATTATGTGCACAGATAGGCATTCAAGAGGTAAGTCTTCAGTCACTTGACAGAGATGCCCCAATCAAATTCTGCCTACTGTAAGGTGAGGCAAAGCTTGTCTAGCATGTTTTATTAAAACTAGGGGTTCAAACTGCAATAGAACTTGCTTCAAAACTGAATTTGCACCAACTGATTTCCTTATTTCTCTGTCTTGTTCAGCTTGCAAAGTCCCCTCTCCTTTTAACTCTGCTGTATTGAATTCCCTGAATCTGCACATTATACAATGAACCATAAACTAATCACACAGGATGGCTTCAGACACCCATTATTCATTCATCAATGTGTCACGCAAACATAATTTTTCTCCCTCGTACCCACCTCAACTTGACTTGTCTCAGAGGATTGTTGTGCAGTCAATATAAGAAGAACAATGTGTATTCCCCTGCTTTGTTAAACAGGATAAGAAGCGTGAAGTTATTTAATAAAGTATTGTATTATTTATGTCTTCCCTGGTGGGGATAAACCTTTACAAATGAATAAAACAATATTGTTACACAACCATCCAATTGGTTGTATATTAAAAGAAAAAAATGATAAGATGGTGGTTGGAGAAAGCCTTCTTAATCTGGCATCTTCCAAATATACTGCAATAATTTTACCATTTCTTTATGCCATGGAATCTGGTGATTATAATTCCATATTTGAACTAGGCACTATATGAGGCATGTCTTCATTTCAAACTATAATGTAACTGTCTTTTAGGAATATACAAAATACACCATTCTGTGAAATTCCTGAATATATTATTATTTTTTTATCATGATCATGCTAACCTAAATATTCCCAGGTAATCTAGCAGCTCTCTAAGGATAAATCTTTTGAAATCAGCAGTGTTTTATACCACTATTTCTGAAACATTTTTACAGAGCAAATATGGAACATTCCAGAGTTCTGGAGATCATCCCTTCCCTTAAAAATATACATGACTTCTTGCTTCAAAAACTATATGATAAGTGGCCATATAAGTTCTCTAAATAAATAAAATAAATTCTGAATGTAGAAAAAGGACCAATGAATGGAGCTTTATGAAGGAATATCTGAATTTGAAATAAAAAATAATTTTCTGACTCCAAACTATGAAGCAGCTTGCTTCCAGGAATTCTGGGTGCTCCATCACTGGAAGTTTCCAGGTAAAGGTTGGACAGTCAAATGGCTATTCTGTTCTGAAGATTTCTGCCCTTGGAAGGGGGGGGTTGGATGAAAAGACTTCCAAGGCACCTTGAAACCTACAATTCTTTGTTAAATTTTGTGTTCAGCTGGAGGTGACTCTACAAGAACCTAAAATACTGTTTTATAATCAATAGAATGCTCAGAAAATGAGTGATAAAATATTGACTTGCCTGAACAAGCTAATATAGCAGGTGTTCTCTTATGTCTTAGAATCACAAGCCTTTGCATTTATGACACAGTTTCTTCAAGGTTTATCACATATTACCTGTTGATTCACACTTGAATACTAAATGGTGACCTGAAGTCTACTTAATATTCTATTGAGGAGAAACTGATTCCTCTACTTATAATTTCCAAATCGCTAGACTATTTGCTTGACAAAAGCATACATTGTTTTCATTGATCAAGCATCACGGTTGATCTTCTAACCATTCCATTCATACATGTGATTAAAAATCTTTTCTGAAATGGCATGCTTTTGTGTGTGTTCAACATTCACAAAGCTGTCGTATCTGAAAGATAGGTGACAATGTTAACAGAAGGTGACTACAAAAGCTTTGTAACATCTGCAAGAAAATACCTTGTCCAAACACATTTTTTGTAAACACTGAGAATACTTTACATTTACTAGAATAAATAGAGAGTTATAACTTAATTACATCCATGCTCATTGGGCTTCTTAGAATGATCTCTTCTTGTTGATGAATGATCAGGACAATAAAATGCCACATGGGTTTTGAAAGAATAAAAGACTGTATTCATTCATTCTATGGACATAAGTGTTCTTAAAATTACTTTCCCATACCTGTGGAGGTTTGTTACAGCCCAGTCTTCACCCAAAGAAATAAACAGAGCAATAGTAGGACAATTTCTATGAGGGCCAGTTTTAAAGAAACATAGCCAAGGGCATTACAAAGTCAAGCTAGCTGGTACAACCATGTATCATGTTGCAGTTTTAAAGACATAATTTCAATCACATGGTTGCAGGCATTAATTTGACTGTTTTGGCCTTGTCTCTACAGAACCCCTTAGAGATAGCATTACCAATAGCAACTTCATGACCTCTGCCAAAATCAAGTACAATAGCGGGGAATGGGAAGGTCAGCCTATTTCTCTTATATTCCCATTCCCTGCTATTGTCCTTGACCTTGGCAGAAGGGACAGGAAGAAGTAGAAAACATTATGGTCATTGGGAGTTGACTACAACTTGAAGGGCACAATCAAGGATGCCATGTGGGATGGCACATAATCAAGGATGAAATGTTGGAAGCTGCCCAAGTGGCCGACCAGACCAAAAATAGAAGAAAAGTTATTTTCAAATGCTAGATGCAGACACCAGCCCCAGATTCTTCTTTAAAGTCTTTCTTTTATGCAGCTAGGTGAGGCTCCT